>NC_060277.1:16623670-16680896 GCF_021613505.1 Equus quagga
TGTTATGCTAAGTGAAATAAGTCAGACAGAGAAAGACAAATACCATATGATTTCACTCATGTGGAAGATAAACAAGCAAACACATAGCTAAGGAGAACAGATTGGTGGTTACCAGAGGGGAAGGAGGTGGGGGGAGGGCAAGGGGTAAAGGGGCACATGTGTATAGTGATGGATAAAAACTAGACTGTTGGTGGTAAACACGATGCAGTCTATACAGAAATAATGTACACCTGAAATTTACAGAATGTCATAAGCCAATATGACCTTAAAAAAAATGTACTGAGCACGTGCTAAAAGTTTGTTGTTTGTTTGATTTTTTTGGTTAAAGTTTGGTAGCACAGATCTCATCGCACGGACCCTAAATAATAAGCCTTATAATAAGACTTCTGTTTGCTATTTCAGAAATCAAGTTAAATCTTCTGGGGAAGCAGAGGTATTCTACATTACCATAGAGGAAAATACCTCCAATGTTATTAGACTTTATAAATATTTTTCAAATGACTTTTCCAACAATAGCTTTAGAAACTCATAGAGAGCAAACATGTCTTTAAAGGTAATTCTTTCCCAAAGCTATTGGAGTTTAAAGCTCTTTTTAAATTAGGTTTTTATAGTGCCCTTGGCTTAAATAAATCCAAATGAGCTTTTTTTGTTAACTGCCTTGCAAATGTTTCATTTGGACATAAGTGTATTGCTGGAATTAATTTGATTATATAATGTATGAGGAACAGCTTTTGTTTTTTTATTTTTCTTTCTGACATAACAAAAGAACTGGACCAAGAAAAGAAAAAAATTGGAAATAATTCATTGCTAGGACTAAACGCCTCTCTGTGGGCAGCATCTCCTCCCCTTCCACTCACCTTGAACTGCAGATCTTCCGTGCTTCTCCCTAGTAGACCCAATTCTGCAGTCATTGATGGCAAATGAATATGTGGCTGAACATTTTTGTGAGAATATGGGTTTAAAGGGCTTAAAACATTGCAAAAGACTTAAAATCCTCTTTAAATATCTAGCCTGCCAGCTGCCTTGTTTCTTCACCGTTCTCACAGCCGCTTAAAAGAATCCCCTCCATAGTTCTGAGCGGTTCAAGCCTGGCCTTTGTTCAAGCAGCCCACAGGGACAGCAATTACTATTCAGGCAGCCCCCTTGCAGGGCTTGCCACACGTAGGTAGGATGGTTTTTCTTAAGGACCAAACCTTTTGTAAACAAAGTTAAATTCATTTTGTAAGTTTTTTCCTCATCTCTTAATGGCTTTAAACTGAGTAGGACACCCTAAATGAGGAACAGTGGATTGGAAGAAGCTGGGGGGCAGAGTAGTATTTGAGAAGCAGAACTGATAAATGTGCCCTCCTGTGGTATTGGGTGTGCTAAAGACCAATAGGGTGGATTGAGAAAACACGACATAAAATTTACACAAAGAGGAACTTGACGTAATTCTATAAAAGTTGTTATGCATATGCATTCTACAAGACAATCAGGCTGGTCTCTCAAAAATGTCAATGTTGTGGGTCTGGCCTGATGGCACAGTGGTTAAGTGCGCACATTCCACTTCAGCGGCCCATGGTTCGCCAGTTCAGATCCCAGGTGCGGGCATGGCACCACTTGGCAAGCCATGCTGTGGTAGGCGTCCCACATATAAATTAGAGGAAGATGGGCATGGATGTTAGCTCAGGGCCAGTCTCCCTCAGCAGAAAGAGGAGGTTGGCAGCAGATGTTAGCTCAGGGCTAATCTTCCTCAAAAAAAAAAAAAATCATTTAAAAAAAAGTCAATGTTGTAAAAAAAAAAAAGCTTAGGTTTCTTTTTGTTCAGATTAAAGGAGACTGAAGACTCAATACAATGTGGGATCCTTGGTTATATCTGCATTGATAGAGAAAAGCTGCTGTAAATTTTACTATTGGAATCATTTGGTAAACTTGAATACAGGCTGTGTTTTAGGTAATATTCCATTAGGTTAAATTTCTTGGGTGAAATAATGCTGTTGTCTTTGATGTTAGGAAATATATACTATAGTATTTAAGGGTGATAAGGCCTCATACCTGCAACTTATTTTCATATGGTTGAGAAAAAAGAAAATGTTTGTATGTTTGCAGGCACACATGTGAGTGCACATGTTTGGTGCTCAAAGATTTTGGGTTTTTTTCTTTCTGACATTTATTTTATGCTAAACGATGTTCTGTGGGTTTTGCTTCTTGCTTTTCTTTTCTTTAGGATGTATGCTCATTTGTAACCTTCTCATTTTAATTTTTTTCCTTGTGCCCACCTCATTTTGCTAGCATGGAACTACTTGGAACTAGTTCTTAGATTCAGTTCTGTAAACTTTTAGTTTATTTTTAAACTAAGTTTCTTTCTTTATGTTACAGTGATTAATCCTGAAACCTCAGTTGCATAAATATATGCTATTATTAATCACCAGTGAAAAAAATAAGAAAATATGGAGGGATTTGTGTAATTTCTTTATTTTTAAAAGAAAAACAGTTTTAGGGGCCAGCCCCGTGGCCAAGTGGTTGAGTTCTATGCACTCTGCTTCGATGGCCCAGGGTTTCGTGAGTTGGGATTGTAGGGGAGGAAGATATTTCCTCTACCTGTTCTGGGTTCTTCTGGCCAGAAAATGAATTAAATTCACACGAGACAGAATAACAGGAGAAAATTAAACAAAGCTTTATAACATATATATGTGGGAGAGGCTCAGACAACCTGAGCAACTGGCCAGAATGGCTGAAGCCACCACCTTAAATATCATCTTCAGCTAAAGACAAAGGAGGATGTTGGGGGTGGAGGGGGAGTCGATCATGGGAGGTTACCACACAAGTACAGTACACAAGAGTCAGGTTATTATTGCAGACTTGAGTCCTTGCCTTCCACATTGATAAGAGTTTCTAGAGATAAGGTCATCCCTCCTTCCTGGTACAGAGAGGGAGACACCTTTACAGATGGATCTTTCCTTTATGATGTAAATGTCTCTTAACAAAGGGTAAGTAAATTCTACTTTTCAGAGTTTCTTTCGTGTCTGCAGTTTTTAAAAGTAACCAGCCCAAAATCCTCATGCCAAAGAGACATATATTGGGTTAGCCAATTCCAGTCCCCCGCAGGATCCTGGGTATGGACCTAGTACTGCTCATCAAGCCATGCTGAGGCAACATCCCACGTAGAGGACCTAGAAGGACCCACAACTAGAATATACAACTATGTACTGGGGCACTTTGGGAAGAAGAAAAAAGAAAAAGATTGGCAACAGATGTTAGCTCAGGGCCAATCTTAGAAAAAAAAGAAAAACAGTTTTAAACACATTTTATTAACATGCCCTTAAGGATGCTAATAATATTCAGGCTCCAAAAGGTGAAGCATTTTAAAGGAAAGTTAGATTCCCTGAGTAAGCCACTTATAGCTCATCAGAAATATTTGATAATTTGTGGAGATTTTACTTATAAGGCTGATCTAGGAGGCGCAGAGCTGTGTCTGTGTTGTGGCTCTAGAACAGATGGAATAGACCTGACATGGCAGAGGTCAGTAACCCACTGTTTTTGAGCAGCTTGAGAGACTCTTTAATATTCTTTCACTGTGGTGCCTTAAGGCCCAAGTAACCTTTTGGTGACTAGCTCAAGTAGAAGTACTGAGAGTTGAATAATAAAAACAATAATAAAAATATATTCTTCCTTTGTTTAAAGTGTTCCAGATTTTTTTTTTATTATTGAATCAGATTGCTCCTTTGATGCTTTTTAATTCCCTTGTGTCTCATGCAGTGCTTATGGACTCTGGGAGTGAGTCCTCTGTCTCTCTTTCTCTCTACTGTTGGTCTGTCTGTCTGTCTGTCTGTCTGTCTGTCTCTGGCATTGATCAGAAAAGGAAAGTGAACAAACACCCAGTATTTTCAAATAAGCAAAAAATAAAGGTTGAGAGTGGCAGGAAACGCATCACCTGAAGGAGCGGTGATGAGAAGGGTCTGCTTGTGGGTGCTGTGTGCTTGAGTCTGTCATGAGTCCGTCGTACTGGGAAGGCTGAGGCTGGCCTCACCAGGGTTATAGCATCGTTTATGGACAGTGGAGAGAGGCTGCTGATGGCTCCTGCACTCTGCAATGATGAGCTCATCTCCCATCATGGAGGAGTATGAAGCAGTCAGACAGGAGCTGCCCATCTCCACCTCAAATCTTTTTCTCCTCACTCTCTTGGGAGGAGTTTTTCCTACTCTCAGCCAACACCAGTCTTTCCATCTGTGTTAGGCAGTCCTGGTCTCCAGCTTTCTCCATGACTTTGGTGCAACAATGGACCCTTCCTTGGATTACATTTTCGCTCTCTCTTAAAAAAAGCTCTCCCTGGACTCTGCTGCCTCCTAGGCCATCATCCTAGTTGTTTCCTTCCTTTTATCAACTACTTCTTGGAGTTTTTCTCTACCAGCTGACTGCCTCCATTCAGCCACCCATCCACTCATCCACTTTTGCCACTGTCCTCCAGCTTCTGCGCTCACCGTCCTGTTGAATGTGTACTCAAAGGTGACTTCTGTGATTTAGATTCTGAACGTAGGGGCTTTGAGTCTTCATTTTTCCTGATTTTTTTGCAGCCTTTGACATGACCCACTGGCCATCCCTTGCATCTTGGACCTTGATGCCCTGCCTGCATTACACTCTTACTCATCTCTCTCAGCACGTTGCCTCTGTCTGTGGGTCCTTAGCCTCCTCCCTGCGCCCTGCCCCCTGCCCACTCCTCAGTCTCAGTCTTTGTCACTCTTCCTCAGTAGTCTCTCCCTTCTGGACTTCGTTCAGCCCAACAGCTCCGAGCACCTCTGTGGTGTGGACCACATCCACCTTTCCAGCTCTGGAGCCACCTTCCCCCTCAGAGTCCTGCGCTTTCCCATCTTTGGGCCTTTTGCCCTCACTGTTCCTACAGACTGGAATTTTCTTTCTCTATGTTTCCTCTTAACATTTCAACTAAATTAAGATTCTGGTTAAGATAAACATTTTATTCAGAATAAGGGAAAACTAGTGCATTCTCCCACTCCCTGCAAAGACTCATCTTATATTTAAATCCTATTGTATATAGCATTGTGTATTTGCCTGCAAAGACTCCTTTGCAAGACTTACCAAAATCTTACTTTGACTAACTGAGTAAGTATTTCTGTAAGTCTTCAGTCTCCGCTAAGCTGCCAGAGAACAGACACATCTATGCATCTAGTTCACTATTGTGTTTTCTGTGCCAATTATAGGTCTTAGTACATAGCAGGTGTGCAGTAAATTTTGTTGAAGAATGAATGAAGTAGAAATTGACCATTAAAGGTTTGCTAGTAAGCTATCAAATTTTAACTAGGTCTTTGGATTTTTTACGTTTTCCTCAAAATATATGTTCTTTCTTAAAATATAATAATATTCAATATTCTTGAAAAAGTTTAATTTTTATAAATCAGTTAGATTTCTTTATAAGGAAACTTGCAGGGTATCTGTTGGTAATTCATGAAAGGTCCTTTAATTTTCTGTTTCCCTTTTCATTGTTATGTTTTTGTAAATCTAAGGCATTTTGAGTGTTGATTGATTCTCTTAGGACAGTTAACGTTAATCTTTTAAAAGAATTTAACATTTTCTGATTTTAATAGTAATAAACATTCATTACAGAAGGTTTAAAAATACTGAATATCTTAAGTTAGAATTTGGTTTATTTCTTTACACGCTTTTAAATATGTATCTGCAAATGCACCCACACTCACTTTTTTCCCTTCTATGAGATTGGATCCTATTGTATATAGTATAATGTATTTGCCTTATATTACAAGCTTTTTCTTATATTACAAAATATTCTCCTAAATGAGAGGTGCTTTTTAATGGTTACACGGTATTGCATTGTATGAAAGGACAATCATTTTATTCAGCTATTCCCTTACCTCAGCAGCATTAAACTTGTTGGTATACTATGCAACAGTTGAGGTCCACGTAAAATATTTAAGCTAATCTAACACATACTTTTCAGTGAATGTACTTTATTACTAATGAGTTAGATTTTGGTGGGAACCTATTTCTATTACCAATGTATTAGCTCAGTCTACCATAACAAAATACCATAGACCTTCTCCCTGTGTCCTCACATGGCGGAGAGAAAGAGGGGAAGCAAGCTGTCTGGTGTCTCTTCTTATGAATGCTAATCCCATCACAAGGGCCCCTGCCTCGTGACCTCATCTAAACTGAATTACCTCCCAAAGGCCCATCTCCAGATACATCATATGGGGGTTAGGTCTTCAGCGTATGAATTTGGGCGTGAGGGGAGAGACAGTTCAGTCCATAACAGCCAGCAATGAGAACTATTTCAGAAACTATTTGGGGGTCGACCCCAAGGCCGAGTGGTTAAGTTCGCGTGCTCCGTTTCGGCAGCCCAGGGTTTCGCTGGTTCAGATCCTGTGCGCGGACATGGCACCACTCATCAGGCCGTGCTGAGGCAGCGTCCCACATGCCACAACTAGAAGGACCCACAACTAAAGTACACAACCATGTACTGGGGGAATTTGGAGAGAAAAAGCAGGAAAAAAAAAAGAAGATTGGCAAGAGTTGTCAGCTCAGGTGCCAATCTTAGGAAAATAAAAAAGAAACTATTTGTTTTTACCTAAGTAGCATTTTTAAAACCAGAATCTAGAGTTGTTCTCATTTTATCTGTAAGATTATCTGAAAATCTTCACAGAAAAAATAAAAATTATTATTGCTTATTCATCATGGAATATATAGTTAAATTATGCATTATTGGCATGAAATGGAACTGTGAAATTGTGTAAAATTGCTGAAATGATTGTACTATCCCATTCCATGAATGTTCAAAGTTCCAGAAAAACTGCAGATGGCTCGATGTCTTTTACAATAGTTTATGGAAAGAGACATTAGAGAGTTTCCTTTTCCTATGTGGAAGATAATAACCAGTTTTATGGATGCTTATGATCACTTACTGAAGTTTCTTTTAAAATTAGTCTCATTCTCTCCATAAATAAATGATACAACTAATAAGGAAGCCTTACCTCTTAGTGCTTTATATTTTTTAAAAAATCTTTATATAACATCTTGTTTTTTGTGAGGAAGATTGGCCCTGAGCTAACATCTGTTGCCAATCTTCCTCTTTTTGCTTGAGGAAGATTGTCACTGGGCTAACATCTGCTCCAATCTTTCTCTTTTTACTTGAGGAAGATTGTCGCTGAGCTAAGATCTGTGCCAATCTTCCTCTATTATGTGGGATGCCGCCATAGCATGGTTTGACGAGCCGTGCTAGGTCCACACCTGGGATTCTGAACCCGCGGAACCCCAGGCTGCCGAAGCAGAGAGCACAAACTTAACCACTATGCCACTGGGCCAGCCCTTATATAAAATCACTTTTTAAAATGTTAATGATGGGTTGATCTTATAACAATGAGGTCACTAGGGTAGAATAAATATGATCTTTATTTAATATTGAGAAACCTGAGGCATGGAGAAGTTATTTTACCTAAGGTCAAAATTCCAGTTTGGTTCCATTCTGCTACTTCAAATCGTATCTTTTATGTGTTCATAGAACATAGAACATTTATATTACCTTGAGAAATAGTAATCAGAGAAAGATACTAATAAATGATTACCTTTGTAATTATGTGGAAAAGTGAACAGTTAGAGAATACTACGTCTAGTTAACTTGAAAATTCATATATAGCATTCTCATTTAAAAATATAATTAAATAGTGATGTATTTCAAATGGTAATTTACAAGAGCACTATTAATTTGTTATTACACTTAGCATTCTTTCGTTGTTCCTGTTTAAATTTTTAGAAATTTAACATTGCTTTCCGGGAAAATAATATATGGTCAGTATGATATTGTATTTTTTTGATATAATATACTTTCAGAATCACATAATTGGTTTTCTCAGTGTGTGAGTTTTGTGGTAAGAACCCTGAACTATTTAGTAGAGAGTAAACAAAACTAGCTCAGATTCAGATATTTTTAATTTCCGGCTGCCAATTTTGGCTAAGTTGGCTTGTCTTTAGATTAGAACGGGAGTCGGTAATAAGGTCTTTAAAACAACTACTCAACGCTGCTGCGGTCGTCGGAAAGCAGCCATAGATAATACATAAACGAATGGGCATAGCTGTGCTCCAAGAAAACTTTATTTACAAAGACAAGCAGCGGCCGTATTTGGCCTGCAGGCTGTAGTTAGCTGACCTCTGGATTAGAATTATAAAATGAAGTACTGCTCCTCACCAAAATATTTCCTTGTTATTTGTCAGATGTTTTGTTTACTTTTCTTAAATTCCATTCTTTCTAACTTAATGTGTTAATTCCCTCCTATGTCCCCTTAAATTTCACCTTTTTATTCACCTTTTGGTGTGCTACTGTGCTTTTATATCTTCAGTTATTTTTCTAGGCTCTCTAACATTCTCACACAGCCTTACAACCTTCTTGTCAAGACCTGCCAAATTTAATCAGTCTAATGCTTACTGAGTTTCAGGAATGAGTGGTGTTAAGGAAATTGAGGTACTGGGTATAGAGAAAAGATAGACTCCCATGAATTTGGGTGGTCTTGGAAGACTTATTAAAGTAGGCAGGACTAGAGCTGTCTCTGCAAAGACTGGAGGGAAATTAAATATTAGAAAAAAGAGAAGCGTATTTCAACAAATTGTCAAGGGGAAGTTTACATGTGCTTTCTCCGCCCTGCACCTCCACCCCCCACCCCCACCCTCGTTTCATCCCCAATTATATGGAATCCCGCTGTGGATGGGTCCTTTTCAAGATCATTTCCTGAGCAAGGTACTAATAGTATGACTTGTTTTTCTTTGGAGATTCCTTCTCTTTGGAGTATCTGTTTTCCTCCCATGCTTAGTAAGATAAAAAGGGATGCACACAGACCTGCCCTGGGGAGGTCTGAGACCTGTGGCCTGGACCAGCTCTGCTCTAGGCATTCTGGCAAATGGACTTCTCTCCGGCTGCTTGTCATCTTTTTCCTTAGTGCCCTTCCCGTCTTCTCTGGCCCTCGACGTGGTAGGCAGGTACAATCCTGGGAAAAGGGAACAGGAAGCCACCCAAGTTTCTTGGGTTATAGGCTACCTTCGAGCTTAAATGTGCAAATGAAAGGAATCCTCCCTGGGAAATCTGTGTGGCTCAGGAGGGACATAATTTGAGATTAGGAATTAGGGTTATTTAAAAAAAGAGAGAGAAACTGTGAATAAGCATTTCTTTCCCTTCTGTGCACATATTTTCCTTTGGACCTTGCAGGAGAAGGGATAGCTCTTCAACACAGTTGGAGTCCTGACATGTCTCAGCCTTTTTATCTTTGGTATGATTACATCTCGCAGATAGTTACAGCGCACAAGTGTGTACATGGACAGGGGACTGGATCTGGAAGACAAGCCTTCCAGAGTGGAGAGAGTGGAGCCCCTGTAGGGTCCTATGCCTCCAATGTATATTCTTCCCTCTGCAAGTGCAGCTGCAGGCCTGGCGGTGACAGCCTAGAATTAGCTGTAGGATCTGGAGTTACCAGGATATGTGGAGAGCCTGGTGGTCTGTCTCAGTTGCCTCAGGCTACGTGAATAAGTGCTCTATAAAAATGGCAACTTTTGCATCTTAATTGCAGTTTCTGATGTTTGGTGCAGGAATTTATTTCTAAAGCCAGAGTAAGATCATATTAAAATGAGCAAAGCTGTGGGACACTGATTTTTTAGCTTCTGGATTGTGGAATTGTATAGTGGTCACTTCTTTTTACTTCAGAAGAAAACAGGCACATCTCTAATCCTTAAGTATCAGTCATGAATATTGCACTGTCTGACCACTGTGGTGTGATGGAGGGCGTCAAGGAACATACAAGAATGGGAGCGTTACTATAAAAGGCATAGTTGTCATGTGGAATTAAGGTTGGGGAAATCTCCATGGAATCATTAAAACTCAAGGACTAAAATGAAAATAAAGACCTGTACCCAGAACAGTCTGGCTCTAGGAATCTAGCTTGCTTAGAGGCAGAGGGCAAATTAGGCAATGAGTAAAACTACAGCATTTGATGTGTGAGCAGAAAGTACTAAGTGGATTCTGTAAGAAGACCATTAGGAACTTAGGAGAGAAGAGGATCAGCCTTATAAACAGACCATAGGGGAATTAGAAAAGGAAATTCCTAAATTTAAAATATACTGGGCATTAAACAGATGAAAGAGGCCTTTGAGAAGACTTAGGGCCTAGAGCTTCCACTCATGCAAAGCCTCTCTTACCTCTAGGACACCAGTGTAGGGCAGACTTACTATGAAGCTTTCCTCCTGAGCCCCACCACTGCCCCCAGGAAGTTAGACCGGGCCATACGGAAGACTTCTTTCTCTCGTAGGCCAGGTGGCCTCCTTTGTCTCCTCCTCACTGTTTCATTTGTAGTTAAACATTTAAAATCTTAATTAAAAAATCTTCAAATGCAAATTTTGAGATTAAGGTAAAAATTTACTAACTAAATCAGTCTATGAATACAAAAACAATGCACGAAGTTTCAATACTTAATGTTTACCATAGGCAGTATTATGTGCATAGAAAAATAATCAATCCAAATGAAAGAATTAACTTCAAGTTAGAAAAGAATATGGTTTATTGAATTCTTCTCCCTTCTTTAAAACCATGCAGGTAATATATGCTTTGAACACTAAAAATGATGAGCATGAATCTGCAATTCAAGCCCTCAAAGATGCTCATGAAGAAGAAATCCAACAAATTCTTGCAGAAACAAGAGAAAAAATATTGCAATATAAAAGCAGAGTAACAGAGGAGTTAGACCTCAAGAGAAAGATTCAGGTTTTAGAAGCATCCTTAGAAGATCACATCAAAATGAAGCAGCAGGCTTTGACAGAATTTGAAGCGTATAAGCACAGAGTAGAGGACATGCAGCTTTGTGCAGAAGCCCAGCATGTCCAACGCATAGTAACCATGTCTAGAGAGGTTGAAGAGATTAGAAGGAAATTTGAGGAAAGATTACGGAGTTTTGGACAACTCCAAGTACAGTTTGAAAAAGACAAAAGGTTGGCATTGGAAGATTTGCGAACTGCTCACAGACGGGAGATCCAAGAGCTGCTGAAATCACAGCAGGATCACGGTGCCTCGGTCAACAAAGGGCAGGAGAAGGTGGAGGAGCTGCGCAGAAGGGAGGTGGAGACCTTAAACAAAACGCTGGAAGAGCTGAGACTGGAGCGGAAGAAGCTCATTGAGGATTATGAAGGCAAGTTGAATAAGGCTCAGTGCTTTTATGAGCATGAGCTGGATACTTTGAAAAGGTCACAGCTTTTTACAGCGGAAAGCCTGCAGGCTAGCAAAGAGAAGGAAGCTGATCTTAGAAAAGAATTTCAGGGCCAAGAAGCAGTTTTACGAAAAACCATAGGAAAACTAAAGACAGAGTTACAGATGGTACAGGATGAAGCTGGAAGTCTTCGTGACAAATGCCAGAAGCTTCAGATAGCACTTGTTGCAGCAGAGAACAGTGTTCAGGTCAGTAAAGAATGCTGCCTTCAACACATGGATATTTTTTTTCCAGTTTTATCTTTTTATTTTCAATTAGATCACTTTAAGTTTTTTTCCCCATTGTGCTTTTTCCTACTTTGTGAGAAAATCAGTGAAGGGGTAATTTTTACTACTCTGTAGTTATTATTTCCTACTAGAATTTCAGACATTAAAGGCCCAAAAAGATAACTTAAAATCTTGCTGATTATTTATGAACGGATTTTATTTAAAGAACATGTTAATATTTTCCTAAGTGGTTTGGGAGGGTTAAAATATTGGGTTTTGGGTATAATTATGTTTTTTCCTTTCCCATCATTAGTAATGGGCTGTGCATCAGTTGACATCCAGACAATGAACAAAAAATTAATTGCTTTCAGGGGCCAGCTGGGTGGCACAGTGGTTAAGTTCCCAAATTCCTCTTTGGCAGCCCAGGGTTCACTGGTTTGGATCCCGAGTGCAGACCTATGCCTTGCTTGTTAGGCCATGCAGTGGCAGGCATCGCACATATAAAATAGAGGAAGATGGGCACGGATGTTAGCTCAGGGCCAGTCTTCCTCAGCAAAAAAGAGGAGGATTGGCAGCAGATGTTAGCTCAGGGCTAATCTTCCTCAAAAAAAAAAAAAATTTGATTGCTTTATAAACCTGCGAATTAAATAGGGGTATGGCACAAGTTTGAAAAAGAGTGCCTACAAGTTTTGTTTTATTGGCATAGAAAATTTCATAGCTGTGTTTTTAATATCTCTGCAGGATTTGAGTGGATTAGAGGTAGCCTTTCGTGATTGGGTCATGTGATTTATGAAGATAACATGTTATAAGTGTCAGCAAAACTGATTTGAAACTAGGTATATTGTTAAGTAACTTTTGAATCAGAGAAAGTTTCTGCTCATAGTTTAAAGGAATTATTTAGCTTAGCGTCATTCTTGCATATTAATAATGGCTATTTGATCTTTCTTAGGTTCTTCAAAAACAGCTTGATGATGCCAAAGAGGGAGAGATGGCCTTGTTAAGCAAGCACAAGGAAGTGGAGAGTGAGCTGGCAGCAGCCAGGGAGCGTTTACAGCAGCAGGCTTCAGACCTCGTCCTCAAAGCGAGTATGTCTGGCTCCACTTCTGGGTGTATTCCTCAGTTAACACCAACACTGAACGCTAATTCAAAACAAAACTTCTCTTTTCGTCTCATGCTTTAAAATTATTTAGACTCTAATGGCAAAGAACGCCAGTGTCGATTAATCATAAGATAAGCAAATGATAACTTATTTTTAGGAGCATAGTTTTATAGAAAAATTGAGTTAGCAGATATTATAGCACCAATAAATCATTCACTAAAAGAAAGACAAGGCACTCTTTCTAGACTTCGTTCTTTAAAGCCATGTAAATTAGTGGAACTATATGTAAATTATAGCACCTCATTTCTTTTGGCTTGTTGATAAAGACCATTTTGCATTAAAAACTGAGTTACTGGGGCTGGCCCCATTGCCGTGGCCAAGCGGTTAAGTTCGCACACTCCACTTCAGGCGGCCCAGTGTTTCATTGGTTCGAATCCTGGGCGCGGACATGGCACTGCTCATCAAACCACGCTGAGGCAGCGTCCCACATGCCACCACTAGAAGGACCCACAACGAAGAATATACAACTATGTACCGGGGGGCTTTGGGGAGAAAAAGGAAAAAAATAAAATCTTTAAAAAAAAAAAAAACTGGGTTACTCCTTCTGACATGGCTGACCTGCTCCTTTCATAGCCCGCAGTAGAGGAAGTGGGTGACCCGTGTCAGTTCTACATTTTGCCTGAGTGCTTAGTGTGCCAGGTGTAGCCATTTGAGCTAGTTCTTTGAGGGTGTCATCTGATTTGTTTGGCTCACCAGTGAATCCCAGATTACCTGTCCCCTAAAACAGTAGTTTTTTTACTTTAGCGTGTATGAGAATCACCTGGAGGGCTTGTGCAGCCACGGATGCTGGCCCAGCCCCAGAGCTTCGGCTTCAGTAGGTCTAGGGCAGCTTCATGACCAACTAGAGTTCCCAGGCGCTGCTGGTGCCGCTGGTCAGGGGGATCTGAGAGCCGCTGCCCTAACACACGCTTTCTGAGACCTTTTTCTCACATTCACTTTTCATCTCTCTGTCTCTTCTCATCCTCCCTCCCCCTTTTTGCTGTTGTCATTTATTTTCTTATTTCATAACCTGCCGTCATCTGTCTCTTACCCCACCTTTGTTCTTTATCAGATCTCTTGTCTAAAATAAATTCAGTTTTGACCAAACAGCTCCCTGCCATCTTTACTCCCTGCATGCAGAATTCTTCCTCTTTATGTGAGAATTTGAAAAAGGAGAGATTAGAAATGAAAAAATTACTGACTTTCGCACCGTAGTATTAGTCAGTGTGTTCTCTCTTGCTTTGTTTTACGCCCAAGACTTTTATCCACACCCTGAGGAGTTGCTTCCACTTCAACCTGTATAGCTTGGCATCTTTAAAAAAAAAAGTGTAACGGTCCTGGGTTCAGGGAGCAACATCATTAAGGTGAAAATAGACTTCCTTCTGATTTAAATTATTCTACTTGGGTAAGAAGTATTTCCATGGTGAATGTTTCTGTTTCATACAGTGGGGAAACCAAAGAACTATTTGTACATGCGGACCATTTATTTTACTGAGGTATTAAGTACAATTGTGTCATAAAATATAAACTGTTTTAGACCACAATGCAACAAATTTTAAATTGAAGGGGTTTTCTTTTTGGGGAGTAGGTCATATTGGAATGCTTCAAGCAACTCAAATGACCCAGGAGGTTACAATTAAAGATCTAGAATCAGAAAAATCAAGGGCCAATGAGAGATTATCTCAGCTTGAAGAAGAAAGAGCTTTTTTGCAAAGCAAAACTCAGAGTCTGGATGAAGAGCAGAAGCAGCAGATTCTGGAACTGGAGAAGGTAAAAAGCAGTGGAGGACCCCTTCTCTGCCCCGACCAAGAAAGGAAAGGAACACAAGTTCAGTTTTCCTCTTTTTCAGATTTTCTTTAGAGTGTTTATTCCTGTTGCACAGTAATAGTCTATTTCTTAAGTCTAGTAATTTTTTGTTTTTATTTTGAGGAAAAAAGGTATAAAGCCAGACTATCTCATATTGTGTATATGTTCAAAATATTTTCAATAGCAATTTATGACGTAAAAATTTAAGACGTTTCAACCTATCTCAAGCCAGAAACTGAATAAACTCTTATTTCAGTGGAATGCACATTTCTAGTTACTCATATTTGTTTTTCTATTGATAAATGTATTATTGCATATACACCTAGGACATTTCTATAAAGCTGAAGAAGATGACAAGCATCAAGCTCTGAAAATTCATACATCAACATACTGAATTTCTAGATTAAACAAATAACACATATCATTTGTAGAATAATTGCTGAATATTTATTCCAATTTTTCAGATATCTGCAATACTAAGTGGGAGTTTTGGACACTCTCTCTCCTTCCCTCAACAACCAAACTTGTTGAAAAATGTCTGTTCTCCTTGCCCCTTGCTCACCTCCCATTCACTCCTTACCCAGGTGTGGTCTGGGTTCTCTTACCACCACTCCACGGGATCTGTTTGCCTCAGCCTCCAGTGGCATCCTGGTTGCTGAACTTGGTGGATCTTGTCTCCCTGTGGTACTTACTCCTCTCTGATTTACAACATCTCTCTTTTGGTATTTCAGTTCTCTGTGTTTTCCTCCTGTCTCCCTGGCCTTGCAGTCTTGTTTGTGAGCTTCTCTCCTCCGTCTGTTCCGTCACCATTGATGTTCCCCAGCATTTTCATCTCGTTCCACACGCTCATCCGTTCCAGTAACATCACCTGTCACTTATTCAGTGATAGCTCCCAAATCTGCCGGTCTAGGCCAAATCTTTTCCCTGTACTTGAGTCCTTTGTGTCTAACTCCCAGTAGATACCTCATTCTCACAAACGTGTCTAATCAGCATGACTAGCACTTTCTCCCCCCAAAAGCACTGTATTTCCTTTACTCCTTTTTTCAACCAATAGCACTACAGTCTGTCTAGTTTGGTAAATCGGAAGCCTGGGAGTCATTCTTGGTTTCTGTTTCCTTAACCCCCTTGTCTCTTACAAAGTCCTATCGGTTTTCTACTCCCTTCATATATTTGTATTCCATCCTCTCTTCTTCATAGCCATTCTTGGATCCTAGGTTTAGGCACCTGTCATTTTGTGCCTGGATTATAGTCACAACTTCATAACTGCTCTCCCTGCCTTCAGTCAACTCTCTGGCCTACTGCCAAGATGATTGTTTTTAAAAATGTTTCATTTACTTAAATTTCAATGATTTCTCATTCTCATCAGGATAAAATCCAGAGTCCTTACCATAAAAAACCCCTTCTCATCATTTGACTCCTGCCTACTTCTGAGCCTCGCCCCTCACCACTCCCAGCCTTGTATCTTGTGTTCTATCCACACTGCTTAGCTGCATGGACTTCCTGTCTGCCTAAACTTCGCTGTCTGGTTAACTACCTCTCATCTTTCAAAATGCTGGAAATAGTTATGAGTGCGGCTTTTGACATCAGATGTAGGTTTGAAATGTTCTCATCCCTCATTTACTGATGGGCTTGTGAGAATTAAATGAGAGAATGTGTCATCAGCAGCAGCTCAGATATTTTCTCTTCTGGAAAGCCTTCCCTGATCTCTCTCCCCACCTCTTTTACACACACACCCCCCACACATCCTTTCTCACCCACTCCAGGTTAGGCTCATTTCCTGTATGCACTCCTTTCATAGAACTTATAAAATTATATTGCCACTCTCTTTTGAGTTGTTTTCATCGTTAGACTGTGTATATTTAAAAAGCATTTAATTGGCACACAGTAAAATGGTATGGAGTCATACCATTTGCGGGGTAAACTGGTCGGCCATTTTGTGTGCCCCTTTGACGTCCAGAAGGCCATTCTCCCTTAAGCTCACAGATGTGCTAACTCATACTTGGTTCTATCTTAATCATAATCTGTTTTATCACCTGCTTTAAGATTACGCACTTTGCCTTTGCCACCCTGTCATTTTCTGAGAACACCAATGGTGTATTCTCATGTTCTGTAGTCTAAATTCTATAGCACTCAGTTCATTCGAGTTTATGTATTTACTGCGGATTCAAAATACTAATAGCAGTAATGAAAAAAGCAGGTGCCATTATTGACCTTTATTTGTTTTAATTCAGAAAGTAAATGAAGCAAAGAAAGCTCAGCAAGAATATTATGAGATGGAGCTAAAAAACCTGCAAAATCGATTGGAAGGGGAGTTGGCTCAATTAAACGAGGCCCATTCTAAGACTTTGGAAGAATTAGCTTGGAAGCACCATATGGCGATTGAGGCTGTCCACAGTAATGCAATTAAGGATAAGAAAAAACTGCAAATGGTGAGTAAAAATTCAGCTTAGCATCGCATTGTACGTTGGTGGGGTTTCTGTAATGATCCAGCACGACCTATATTGTGGAGTAATGAGTTGCTTCATTTCCGTGATTGTTGTCTTGTAATCACCTTAGATCATGGTTCAAAGAGTAACATACATAAAAGTTTTTGATATGGGATGTAGTTTATTAAATGATACCAGGCGTTTCTCCTTTGTATAAGCCATACTGGAAACAATCCCTTGATCTCAAGTGGCCTCCTGTGAGACAACAACATGGGTGTGCTCCTTAGGAGGCCTCGCTAGGGGAAGCACTCATCCTCCTGTGGACAGTTTCCTTCCCAGGGAAAATGATTTTTGATTTGTTTTGTTTTTCTCCCTCAACTAGGTAATCAGCTTGCTAATAGAAATACATGACAGACAGTACTGCATAGTAGAAAAAGCAAAGTATCTGACAGATCTGGGCCCTACCCTGAGCTCTTTGCTTACTAGCTGCTGAATCTTAGGCCCCCAAAAGCTATGCCTCAGGCTCCGCTCCTGACGATGAAGATGGGATCCATCTTGTAAAGTTCCTTTGAGGGTTAGGTGAGGTGAAGTGTTGAGAACCCAGACATGTCCTAGCGTATAGTGATAAATAATTGTTAGCTGTTAGTATTTCTTACTGTGCATCAGACACTGCAGTGATGTTTTACATTTATTTTTTCGTTTAATCCTGACAACACAGCTATTGGTTCGATTGTTAGACCCATTTTACTTAACGGGAGCTAGAGACAAGGAGAAGTTAAACACTTGTGCACGCACATGCAACTAGTAAGAATCAGTCAGGCCTTGAACTCAGGTCTCAGATTATCACCCCTCAAGGTGTTTAACCACCACATCCTGTAGGCATGTATTAATGATGGTTGTTCTTTGTTTATTATATAATAGCACTCTACAGCTTACTAAGAACTTTCTTATAAATTCCTTGTTACCTAAGACTTGGTGATTAAGGTCATTTTTATTCTATAGATGGTGAAATAGGTTTAATAAACCTAAAGGACTTACTCAGAGCCACAAACCTAGTAGATAGAAGAGTTAGGATGTGAATTGAGATCTTCCGCCTCTGTGTCCCTTCTTTTTGCGATACAACTAGTTGGAAAAAATATTCAGTACCTAAACTTACTTAATTAAAAATTCAAATAAAATTTGCTGTGAGAATGTTATTTCTATCTAAACTTACTATTGTATGTTTACGTACCCAGAGACAGAACTTAATGGCATGTTATTTCTCAAAATTGTGGTTGTCATTTTTTCTGTGCCTGCTCAGTATTCCATGACCAGTTTGTACAGCTTTAATTACACGTGGCATGTGCTTACACCAACTCTAGATGTGTGTACCAAGTGTTCCAGGTCTTATAGTAAAGTATTTCATAGTAGCTGCTTCAGTAATTTCTTCTGTAACAATTTTTTGTTATTTATCATTTCTACATCCCTTTTTCACCTTAGCCTTCCCCTCTCTTATTGGAATATTTAAATTGCACATGTCCTGCCTTCTGCCTCTCTTTATTCCCCTATATAAAGCTCTAAGTGCTAGAATCAAGGCATCTTTCATCAATACAATTTTTGCCTCATTCCTTCCCTCCTAATCATCCCCTGACCCACTAAATTTCAGTTTCTGAGCCACCTAAAGATCTGCTTTAAGCCACTTTCATTTCTTACAATCTTTCTTTGAAACATGGTTGCCATATGACAGATGACATGAATTTCCTGTATGTGAACATAGTCAGAACCTCTTATCTGCACCCTCCTCTTCTCTCAGAGTTACTTGTTTATCACTTGTTGCATCATTCCTTCTTGTCTGGCTATGTCTGAGCCCAGGCTAAAACCAGCCTCTTTCCAGAATAGTCTTTCTCAATGTCAAATTCATTAACATTTAGCTAAAGGTGACTTTTCCATTCCTTATTCCTTAGTTATCAAAACGGGTTATATTTTCCTTTGTAACTCTAGTTCGCTCACCCCATTTGAAAGTGGATACACAGAGAATCCATGCAGAAAAGAGGTAACATAGCAGGCCTGAAACCGCCATCCTTAGAAAGGGCTGGTGCGAGGTCGGCCCGTGGCTGGTACCTGGCAAGTTGAATTTCAGGAGGGGTCCCACCATTCCATGATAAAAATGACTCACTGTGCCTAAACTGTTTATGCAAACAATATGGTTTATGCTAAACATCTGCTTTCCTTCTTCGAGTCTGGAATTTTCGTAAATGCTGGTCAGGGGATACCTGCATGACCAGCCCCCAGTAAAAAATCTGCGCACTGTCTCTCATGAGCTTTCCTAGTAGACAGCATTTCACATGTGTTGTCAGAGCTTGCTGGAGAGTCCTGTGTGAAAGGACTCTTGGGAGCCCGTGCCTGGTTTCCTATAGACTTGGCCCCATGCGCCTTTTCCCTTGGCTGATTGTGCTGATTATGTGGCTGTAATAAGTCATCACTGTGAGAACAACTGTATGCTCAGTCCTTGAGTCATCCCGGAAAATCGTCATACCTGGAGTTTGGCTTGGGGACTCCCAACACAGAACCCTGTATATTACTCTTCTCACCTTACGCTATAGAAGATTGAATTACTTGTAACATGCCATGCTCTTTTGTACCTCCATGTTTTTTGCACATGCTTTTTCTTCTGCCTAGAATGTTGTATTTCCCTCTAGCTTCACCATCTATTCTTACTGGTGTTCCCCTTCAAACTGTACCCAGGAATTGCTTTCTCCGTGAAGGTTTACCTACCAAGCTAGAACTTACCAGCTCCTCATCCATCAACTCCTGTACTCCCCATGTATGTCTAATTTTCATCACATGTTCTTTAATTGCTTGATACCCTGAGGTTATTAAGGGCAGGCACCATGTCTTATTGCCCTTGTATCCCAAGTATTAAGTAGCATACCTGGCAAATAGTAGGTGTACAGTAAGTATCAATTTTACTGGTATTGCTCTTTAGATCCCTTAATTTTGTACTTGTTAATTCTTGACTACATTCCAGTGCTAGACCACTGAGTTCCAGAAGTTTACCAGATTTTGTTTTTTTATGTAAATATAAAAGAATTCTGAATTCAAGAAATGGTTAGAATTTTTTCTGCCTCACCAACTTATCATTTGTATCACACATTTCTGTTTTTTGACTACAGCTTGATCTAGAGCAGTCAGATATTCTCACTACTTAAAGAAATTTATCCACTACATCATAAGTGATTCAGAATGGTAGAATCTCAGCCCCTAGGATTAATAAGATTTGTCCTTAACTCTGATATTATGATATTATTAATTAAGGATAAGGCTAATTTGAAGAGCAAAGTGTCAAAATATAAAACAGAATAGTCTTTTTCTTGGAGGCTTCAAAGTATACAATATTTGCAATTTTGTTAATTTTTTAAAATTTCTTTTCCTAAGGAATTGGAGGAGCAATATAAAAAGGAGAAGCTAAGCCTGGAAGAGGATAAAAATCAGCTTCAACAAGAGCTAGAAAACCTGAAGGAAGAGCTGGAAGACAAGCTGAATACAGCCAATCAAGAGGCAAGAATTCTTTAAGCCTGTCACCTGTGTTACATCTTAATGATACTGTCTTTTTGGTAACCTTGTATAAGTAGGTGAGCCTCAGAGAAGGTAACATATTCAGAGTAAAAATCATCAAAAAACTTTCACTGATGCTGAATTTTTCATAGTACGTTTGTTATATCTCACCAGGTAAACATTTACTAGCAAAAACATCAGACCATGGTGCTTTTGTGGGGAAAAGCAAAACAAAGGAGAACATCACCATACAGGAAAGGAAACGAAAGAGGTTCTCTGTGCTTTTGCAAAACATTGATTTAGTATTCTCTCCGCTGCATCTCCATTTAAAAAAGAGAGACTGTACAAGTCCTAGATAGTGACATCTAAAATAATTTTTAAATTCCATATGAAAATAGTATTGTTTAGCCTGGAAAAGAAAAGACTAAGAATAGAATATAATAAAAATGTTATAAATCAAAGAGTTGTGAATAAAATAAAAGCAAAGACAATTTAAAAGCCATAATATTGTTTGTTCCATCCCTGTCCGTCTTTTGTCCTGGTTCAGCTTTGTTCTAGCACAGCCTCCTCACTGTCCTCTTTTCCGTTCCAGTTCACCCTTCATGTGATTTGTAGAGTGATCTTCCTAAATCAGGTTCTTGTCTTGACACTTCTCATCTTGTCAGCTGTTCCCACCTGCTAGCGTCACCTTCCCCAGCAGTCTCTAAGTCCTGCTTTCTCGTAGCTCTGCGGTTCACAGAAACCACACCAGAACACGTGAGTGCCCCTGGGCCGGCTCACCATTTGCACTCAGGATTAAACATTTATCCAGAGAAGGTACCAAGCACTACATTTGGAAATGAGAGAGAATTGAGTTTGTTATTGGTATTAGCTCAGCCTCTCTTCTACCCCTGGCTTCACATTTGCATACCTCTCTTGGCAGAACACGGTGCTTGTAGTTATGGTGTCCCACTCTCATTAGAAAGCAGTTTAGTGACCATCTGTGTTTCTCATCCAGGTCCCCCAGGGTTCTACTTTCAGTTCCAGGTGGTTTAAGTATTTCTCCAACCTATATGCTGTAATCTCACTGAGAAGAATTCTAATAAATATGTCATTGATTTTCCTTCTGGATACATTCTCAGTTATGTTTTAGCACCCTGGCACTGTTTTGGTGCCGCGTTAGAATGGCTCCCTGAGAATCTGCCCGGCTCATCCCTCTGTACATACCTGCCTGCCCTTCAGCCTGCGACATCTTTTTCCCCATCCTGCTTTCTGGCTGGGATCACCAGAGATAACAAGCATGCCTGTTTTGTCTCCTGCTCTTAAAGTGATGATGTCAACATATCTCAGTTAATTATGATGCTTCTGTAAAGTTTCGTTTTGTCAGTGCTCTTTATCAGGTTTAGGAAATTCTCTTATAATTCTAGTTTCCTAATTTAAAAAAATCACAAATTGATGTTAATTTTTCTATGCCTATTGAGATCATACTTTTTTTTCTTTAATTTTTTGATGTACCTTATATTAATCAATTTTCTAATACTAAATCAACCTTGGATTTCTAGAGTAAGTCCTACTTAGTCATGATAGGTTATACATATATATCTTTTTTATATAATACTAGATTCAGTTTTCTGATATTTTTATTTTTAATAAAATTTTAGGATTTTTGATCCTAGCTTTGAGTAAGATTGCTTTGTACTTTTTTTTCTTACCATCCTCTACTGTTTTGGAACCATGGTTATACTAGCCTCATGAAATGAAACAGGACTTATTTCCTTTTCTGTTCTCTGGAAGAGTTGTGAGAAAATGGAGTGCTTTTTCAGTCTTAACTGCATCATGGTTAGAAGTGGAGGTTTGCATGAAAACAGTTTTTGAAACTTGTTAAGGCTGGTGTTGTGACCCAGCACATGGAAGAAATGTAACGTTCTGGGTGCATCCAGTTGTTTAATGCAATGTAGTCTGTATGCTGGTCCATGAAATCAACATTTTAAGCTGTTTTCTTCAAATATTCTGTATTCTCTTTGACTTTTGTCTTCTTGATCTATCAGTTACTAAAAACTGATACTCTGATAGTGAGTTGCTTATTTCTTCTTATATTCTGTCAGTTTTATTTGGAGGCTTTGTGATGTGCTTACAGATATAAAACTAGCTACATAATGAGTCATACTTTTTGGCTTAGTCTGTGTTGTTTGACATTGTACATCCAGCTTTCTTTAGTTTGATATGACTGATAGGGCTTTTTCCATCCACTGACTTTCCGTTTCCTACATCTTTATGTTAATGTCTGCCTCTTGCCAACCACATATAGCTGCTTTTAAAAATATCTAATGTAAACTTTGTGTCTTTTAAATAGAGAATTTATTTTATTTACATTTATTGGCTGGAAAGTAGATATATCTATGGAAAAACAGGAGGAAAGAATTAGAGAGTACTTCATAAAGACTAAAAATGATTGTTTTAGAAAAAATTAAAGAACATACTATCTTTCTAAGTTGATGGATGTTGATACCCTTAGAGGTGATATAGCCTAAAAATATAAATATGTCAACTGTAGATTTAGATGATAAATTCGTGAATGCCAGAATCATAATAGGATATTAAGGGAAGCTCATGAGTCTGAAATCTTAGGTGGAGAATATCCCTGTTATTCTATGAGATGTTATTTGGGCTACCCTTCAAAGATAAAATACTAGGCTGAATGATCAATATATCTGACTGTTATGGTCTTTTTAGAAGTTCTTGTAACATTTAAGTTGTACGTTTTCTTCTGGACATAAGCTTTTTAGGTATATATATAGTTTAGTATTTTGTTAAAATGAAAATCATTTGGATTTGTTTATTATAAAATGTTATATCACAGTTTATATACTGCCTGACACATGGTAGGAGATCAGTAAATATTTGTGAACAAAATATTTGTTGAATGATTAAAACTCATCATTGAAAACTAAATCAGCTTTCTATAAATAAGAGTGTTAGTTTTCTATTGCTGTGTAACAAATTACCACAAAACTGAGTGACTTAAAACAACCCATAATGGCACCGGCCTGGTGGTGTAGTGGCTACATTTGCGTGTTCTGCTTCAGTGGCCCAGGGTTTGCTGGTTCAGATCCTGGGTGCGGACCTAGCACTGCTTGTCGAGCCATGCTGTGGCAGCATCCCACATAAAATAAAATAGAGGAAGATTGGCACAGATCTTAGCTCAGGGCCAATCTTCCTCACACACACACACAAACACCCATGTTTATTATATCACAATTTTGTGGATCAGGAGTCAAAGTATGGGTCCTCTGCTCAGGATCTCACAAGGCTGAAATCAAGGTGACAGCCCAGACATCACGACATCTCTACAATTCTATGTGTGCTGCAGGATCTTCTTTCAAGCTTACTAGTTCTTGTCAGAGTTCATTTCCTTGTGACTAAGGTCCTCATTTTTTTTGCTAACTGTTGGCCAGAAACTTCTCTCAACTCCTAGAGCCCCACCCGGCCAATCTCTGCTACGTGGCTGCATCCTCTCATAACATAGCAGTTTACTCGTCCAAGGCTCACAGGTAAACCTCTGCAGCTTTGAATTTTTCTGACTTCTGTTAAGGACTTATCTGATTAGGTCAAGCCCACCCAGAATAGTCTGCCTTTTGATTACATTAAAGTCAACTACTCAAGGATCTGCAAGATCCATTTTGCTAAATAATGTAACACAATCATTGGAGTGCTGTCCCGTCATATTCATGGGTTCCAGGGAAAGCAAGAGTCAAACAGGGGTTATCTTAGAATTCTGCCTGCTACAACAAGCAATTAACTCACTTCTCTGGCTCTTGTAGTGGGTGCACAGTGATTGAGTTTCTAAACTCTATTCTGGGATATCTATATGTCATTCAGAGTCACTGATTGGTGGGTGCTGAAACCTCTGAGTATTGCTCTTTATGAACTTAAGCAATTAAAAAAACTAAGAACATGAAAAAGGTTTTCAAAATTCCAGATTTTCTAATGGAATTTAATATATATATGTGCATTTTAATGTAGTTATAATCTGTATTCACAAAAGCTTTGTGTACTTGATTTACAAAACTTCATTCCATATAAATATTTTCATGTATTAACTTTGTCTACATATTAGTCATTTAAAATATTCATATAGTATTCCATCATGTATCTTTACGATAGTTGCTTAAACATTTTCTTTGTTGAAGATTTAATGTTTTAATATTTTTTATTATTATAAATGGTGATAATTTTAAGGAGTTGCCCCCTCTTGTTTGAGGGGAGCGGGTTGTCATTCAAAGGCCATTGCCACAGCAGCAAGATGGGGTTTTCCTAAGGCCAGGTATGTGTACTGGTCAGTGACCACCAAGGCATCTTTCAGCCACAGGCCCGAGACCCTCAGGAGCCCCGGGGATTAGTGAGGTCTTCTCTCAACTCTGCTCATCAGGGCCTTATTTTTACTGGCAAGAGGATAAAGTCTCAGGTCTATAAATACTTTTGTTCATTAAATTTTTTTTTTTTTTGTCTAGCTCTTGCCCTACATGAAATTATGGGCCAAAGAATAGGAACAATTTTGTAGTTCTCATTACTTTTTACTAGATTGGTCCCCAGAAAAATTGGAACTAGAGTCCAGTAGCATCAGTAATATTTGCATATTTTTATGATTTAGGAAACATTTGTGGCCTGCATGATACCTTCTAGGTGGTAGGGACACTTTGACAAATGTCAGGGAACTCTTTCAAGTGGCTGCTATGATTGGGTGATAAATACAATATATTTTTAGAGTCCAGAGGAGGGAGTGATTCTCTGACCATAGAGTTCATAAAAGCTCTGGAGAATGTGATATTGGAGAATTTAAAAATGTGACGTGGGAGACTGTCTTTGAAAAAATTTGCCGGATATAGGAATGACGGAAGACAGTATAGGTATGAAGAACCATGTAAATACAGTTATAATGTAAGACAGTGGGAGTTATAATGTCTCAGTGAACCATAGAAAGTTTTGTGTCACTACACTGGAGTCTCTCAACCTCAGCACTATTGACAGTTTTGGGCCAAATAATTGTTTAAGATGTGTAGTAGTATCTCTGGCCTCTACACACTGGATGCTAGTAGCTTATACCATCCCTCCTCCTCCAGTTGTAACAAGCAGAAATGTCTCCAGACACTGCCTGGGGGCAAAATCGACCCTGGTTGAGAACTAGGGCACTTGACCCAGGATACCATTGGGGCTTCTCAAAAGATAGGGTAGAAAGGAAAGTTGCAGTTAAATTGTGAGGAACTCTAGTGCCATGATAAAGACGTTAGAGTTTATCCTGATGATAGAGTAATAGCAACAGAACAGCAACTACCATACTATCGGATGATCTTAGAGAAAGAATTCTGGTGGCAGTAGGAGGATGAATTGTGTGGGGAGGGGACAGGTGATCAGAGTTGGATAGATGAGTTAAGATACTGTTACATTAGTCCAGGCAAGAGATGATTAGCATTCTGACTAGGAAAGTAAAACAGGCAGTGAAGATTATTCAAAGATAAAATTTATAGGACTTGGTATGGTGAATAGTGGAAAGTGACTCAGGTTTCTAACTCAGGGATTTGGACAGATGCTGATGCCACCATTGGAAGATAGGAATTACAGGAGGAAAAATACACTGGAATGGCAAGGCATTGAGTTGCTTGGATGTGCTAACTTTGAGGTCATTGTAAGACATCTAGGCTGGCAATAAGTAGAGAGTTGAGGCTTGGAGCTAAAGATGAAGTGCTTCTTGAAGCCATTTCAGTGGAAGAGCTCACCGAAAGGTAGCTCGTGGGAAGACTGCCGGTAGCGAAGGAGAGCACCAATATGGAATTCATAGAGCCGGGGAAAGAGATCGAGGAAGAGGAAGCGGAAGCAGGAGGACAGGGATTAATGGATATCAGAAAACCATGAATCCAGCAGGGTGGAAGTGCCTCGATGTCAGAGTGAGTAGAAGTGAGAATTTGAGGCCTGACGAGGTTATGCACTCAAAAGTTCTCTGAGGACCTTTCTACCATTTCAGTAGCAAAGTAGGATAGAAGCCAGAGTTAGCAGGTTTAATCTGAATCATAGTGGATGACACTGCTCTTCTAAGACTATATGTAAATGGAAAAGGAGAGAAAAATGAAGTTAGATTCCTTCTTCAACCTCATACCAAAAAAGTTCCAGATGGGGCTAAGGGTTAGGAAAAAAGTGATAAGCCTTAGGACAAAGAAGGCCTTTTGAAACATGATGGCAGTGTCATGAATTAAAAACACAGAATGTGGGGCAGGCCCAATGGCGCAGCAGTTAAGTTCACACATTCCACTTCTCAGCGGCCCGGGTTCGCCAGTTCGGATCCTGGGTGCAGACATGGCACTGCTTGGCAAAAGCCATGCTGTGGTAGGCATGCCATGTATAAAGTAGAGGAAGATGGGCGTGGATGTTAGCTCAGGGCCAGTCTTCCTCAGCAAAAAGAGGAGGATTGGCAGATATTGGCTCAGGGTTAATCTTCCTCAAAAAAAGAAAAACAACAGAATGTTTGTACAGTTAAAGCTAAAACTTCTATGTATCAAAACACAATGTAAGTAAAATTATGAGAGAGGAAAAACCAGGAAGGGTGGAATAAGTGGTTGGCAAATTGTATGAGTAACAAAAATTCATGTCTTTAACACCTTAAGAGTGTTTACAAAGCAATAAGAAAAATAGAGACACCCTAACTTTTTTTTAACAGGCTGAAGAACATGAAAAAACAATTTTAACATTACTGTAACTTAAAAACTGGAAATGAAGTCAATGAGACACCATTTCCATGACCATAAAATTAACAGTGATAAAAAATTAAGTGAGACCGTGCAGTGTTGATAAGGGTAAAGGAATAAGCATTCAAAAGCTGCTGATGGGAATATAAAAAGGTGGAATTTTCCCAGAGTGGAATTTAGCAGCAATTGTAAGAGCCATAAAGAGCCAGCCCTGATAGCCTAGTGGTTAAAATTTGGCACACTCTGCTCCAGCAGCCTGCGTTCGATTCCCAGGCGCAGAACCACGCCATTTGTCTTCAGTAGCTATGCTGTGGTGGTGGCTCACATAGAAGAGCCAGAAGAATTTGCAACTATACACAACTATGTACTGGAGCTTTTTGGGGGGAGGGCAAGAAAGAAAAAGGAGGAAGATTGGCCACAGATGTTAGCTTAGGGTGAATCTTCCCCAGCAAAAACAAACAAACAAAAAAACAAAAGCCTTAAAGATGGGCATGTCCTTTGACTCATGCATTTCTGGGTATTTAACCTAAGCAAATAATTAAGGATTACTGACAGAATTTCAGTGTCATTTGTAGTAGAAGAAATTTAGATGTAACTTAAATGTCCACAGAACTCTGTCTGCCTAGAAGAATGGGACGTCTTTTTCTAATTCACACAGAAGCATTTTTTGTTCCTCTTTTCATGTTCTGGAGATGCTTCCAGAGCTGAGGGGAATTGCCTTTTTCTGCTTAGACGTGGCATATGGCCTAGCAACCACCCAGGTACAATACGAGGTCCAGAAAGTGAAGGCATTGAGGTCTTGAACACCTACAGCTTGAGATGGTAAAGAGATTTTAGTTCTTCTTAATTTGTACTAAGTATATATGAACTTTTTCTGTTCTTAACTCATTCATTTATTCAATAAATGAATGGTTTTTGGCACCAAAGCACTGTGTTAGGCAGTGTGGTTACATTGGTAGATAAGTAAGACACGGTCCCTGCCTTCATGGAGAGATGGATATGGAAACAAGTAATTACACGTCTGACATATTGCAAAATGGTGGTAAATGATTAAACAGTTACCAGAAGAATAAACTGAGGAAAGCTTATGCAAAGGCCTTAAGGCATGAGAAGTTTCCAGGAGTTGGAGGGATGCTGGTATAGATGGAGTGTGATAGCAACTATAATAATAATAAATGTTAGTTCTTACTGTGTCCTAGGCATCGTCTCTCCTTCATAGTGTTCGGTCCTTTAATTTTCACAATAACCCTATGCAGTAAATATTAGTTCCTAAGTCACAAAAAATTTATGTAACTTGCCCAGCTAACTTAGTAAGTAGGTGATGCCAGAATTCCTATCCAGGAGGTGTGACTTCAGAACTTAGTTCTCAACCACAGTGCCACTCAGCTTCCCAATGAGTGTAAAGACCAAGGAGGAGAGCTGCCAGGCTGAGGCTGGAGAGTTAGACAGGGCCTATGCCATGGAGGCCTTGTAAACCGCATGAAAGATTTTGGACGTTATCCTGAGGGAAACGGGAAGCATTTGGAAGATTCTAAGTAAAAATACGTGGGTGCTTCTTGGCAGCGGGACTTACACTCACGTCCATGTTTGTAATTTATTAAAAAATGACTCCGATGGTGCAAGGAGAATAATGGAGTAGAGAAGAGCAAGTGTGGATGGATATTCCAGAGAGGAGGTTTCTACTTAACTGTATTTCCTGAATGTGCCCGCTATCAAGAAGAATCTGAGTATTGATCTCTATTGCAAATGACAGAAATCCTAACTCAAACTGGCCTAAAGAAATTATTGAATCATATGACTGAGAAGTCCCAGGGTAATGTTCGCATCAGGCGTGACCGGATTCAGAATTGAAATAGGAGACATTGGAATTCAGTTTCTCTTTTTCTGTTGAGTTGGATTTGTTCTCTTTGTGTTGACTTCATGCTTTGGTCATACATTCACTTAGCACATGTGCAACTGGAAAAAACTTTTTTAGGAAGTCCTTTAAAAGTCCTGAGATCACTGTGAGTAGATAGGCTTAAACCATGTGCCTGCCCTGATCCAATCCCCACGCCCAACAGAATGAGATGACGTTATTGGTTTACACTTAGGTGAGTTTGGGTTGAAGCCACACTGAGACCACATGGACCAATAGGGAAGAAGGGGAGATTCCCCAAAAGACTAAAGGAGATTTGGATATTGGCAGACAACAGATGTGTTCCACACATATCCATTTTTATTATATTTTAGAAAACAAACTTTCATCATTGTGCTCATCACTTATTTGCTTATTATATTTAGTTGTGCAGAATTTTAAAGTTTTTGCCTATTTAAACATATTCATTTTGTCTCTAGATTCTTAGTTTCTTGAACAGATCCTCTCTGTTAATTCTTTATGTAGTAACTAGAATACTGTTCTAAGTTTTTTTGTATATTGTATTTGTACAGTTAACTCTTATTCCTCTGAAAATTTTCTGGATTGTGGAAGAAAGTTCTCTATGTTGATAAATTTGGTTGTCCCTTCTTTATTGCTTGGCACCTAGCATTTGTATGTTGCTTTCCAGTTAAAGAATCTTTTCCCATATATCCTTGAATTTAATTATTATAATAACTCTGTGAGGTAGGTATTTTTACTCCAATTTTATAGGGGCAGACTAGGAACCTGAAACTAGATTTTCTGCTAAGTTCAATACTCTTTCAACTCTGTTACAGCTGCTTTTCCTTACATTCATTCATTCACCCCTATAATACACATTTATGGCAAGCCAGATCAACACAAAAAATATAGAAGATGCAAGTAAACAATATAAAATAGCAAAAGGGGACATAAATACAGTGAAAGAGAAAATTTTAAAACATTGTAAATAAATACTATATACAAATATGCCAGTAAATTTTAAAAATTAGAAAAGAAGATATATTTGTATAAAAATTTAAATTTCTAAAATGACTCCTAGTACTTGAACAACCTGACCAAACTAATTATAACCATGAAAGAAATTAAGCAGTCCAACAGAGGCCAGCCCTGTGGCCGAGTGGTTGAGTTCGTGTGCTCCGCTTCAGCAGCCCAGGGTTTTGCTGGTTGGGTTCCTGCTCATGGACCTAGCACCACTCATCAGGCCGTGCTGAGGTGGCATCCTGCATAGCAGAGCCAGAAGGACCTACAACTAGAATATACAACTATTTACTGGGGGGGTTTGGGGAGAAGAAGAAGAAAAGAAAAAGATTGGCAACAGAAGTTATCTCAGGTGCCAGTCTTTATTAAAAAAAATGGTTAAGATGGCAAATATTAAAAAAACCAGTCCAACATGTATCTAGTAATGCTCTAGGCCCAGAGGATTTTAATGGATCAATTTTACTAAACTTTGAAGAAACAGATAAATCCTTTGCTATGAAAGTATTTCTGTGTACAGAAAAAATGGGGGCTCCTCACTCATTTTATGTGGTTAGTTTAGCATCACTTTAAAGATGCTAACAAGATAAGTCCTACCATCACCGGAATTGATCAGCATACACCTGCACGGAGAGGGGACAGGAAGGCCATGGGGGGGTGGGGTGCGGCATTGTGAGTCAGACAGGGTTGGAGAATTTGCGTAGTTTTCTTTGTGATGTCTGTGTTTACAATGAGAAATATTCAGATAGTATTTTTGAATTACAAGTTTTCATTTTGTGGAGTTTGGTAGGCTTTGCCATTTCATAAAAACAAGATTTGTACTTCATAGCATTTTCCTAGACATTTTAAAGTATTTTGTTTATGGATTTTAGTTCTCATAATTTGAGGGTATGAATCTGCTTAATCAACAAATTGTCTCTTTCCTCCTAATTTCAAGAGTGTATAAATTCAACTCAACAATTTCATGAGACAAGTTTTTTTTTGTTTTTTTTTTTAATTTTTTCCTTTTTCTCCCCAAAGCCCCCCAGTACATAGTTGTATATTCTTCATTGTGGGTCCTTCTAGTTGTGGCATGTGGGATGCCGCCTCAGCGTGGTTTGATGAGCAGTGCCATGTCCGCGCCCAGGATTCGAACCAATGAAACACTGGGCCGCCTGCAGCGGAGTGCGCGAACCTAACCACTCGGCCACGGGGCCAGCCCCTTCATGAGACAAGTTTTGTATAAAAACACAGAAATCACAACTTATTCTAATTTATGATACATTTACCAGCTTATCAATATTGACTGAAACTAATCACCTTTATAAATAACAGGAGGACTGGGCTCAAATGAAATATAAGTAGTTCAATTTTATTTTATTTATTTATTTATTTATTTATTTTTTATTTTGAGGAAGATTAGCCCTGAGCTAACTGCTGCCAATCCTCCTCTTTTTGCTAAGGAGGACTGGCCCTGAGCTAACATCCATGCCCATCTTCCTCTACTTTATATGTGTGACGCCTACCACAGCATGGCATGCCATGCGGTGCCGTGTCTGCACCTGGGATCCAAACCGGCGAGCCCCAGCAGCCGAAGCGGAACATGTGCACTTAACCGCTGCGCCATGAGGCTGGCCCCTAAGTGGTTCAATTTTAAAGAGCACTTTTAAAAATATTTTTACTTAGAAAAATATTTTTTTCTCAATCTTTGTTGCAATCTATATCTTGCATCAGTTCCTTTTTATAGGTATTTGATTATATGATAGAACCAGGAATTCTCTTTGTTAAACTGGGAGCTTGAAGTATATCCATTTATTTATGTGGTTGTCATGAAAAAGAGAAATCATAAATATAGAGATTTTTTTCAAAAATCAGCAGATGAAGGCTATCGTAATTATTTGAGTGCTTCTTCCAGATTCATCAAAAAAGATCCGTTTAGTAAAATTACAACTAAAGAAAAGACTTTAAGAAGAAAAACATGACTGTGTGCTGGTCAGTTACAATGAGGTGTGTTAAAGTACTCTGCTTGTTTGCAGATCGGCCGCCTCCAGGATCTGGTAAGGAAGAGAGAACAGGGTCTTGGCTCTGCAGAAGGACTCATTGCTAGTCTTCAGGACTCGCAGGAAAGACTTCAGAATGAGCTTGACTTGACTAAAGGCCGGCTGAAGGACACCAAGGATGCTCTATTGAATGCTGAGGTAATTTCATAATCCTGCTATAATCAAGGTAAAAATATAAGTTAGTCATTTTGCTTAAAGGTTATTATAAACACCACATTGTATATAATTAGTGTATTAGTTTCCTAGGGCTTCCGTAACAAAATACGACAAACTAGCTGGCATAAAACACCGGGAATTTATTTCCTCACAGTTTTGAAGGCTGAAAGTCTAAAATCAAGGTGTTGTCAGGGCCATTCTGCCTCTTAAACCTTTGAGGAGCCTTCCTTGCCTTTTCCAGCCCATGGTAGCCCCAGGCATTCCTTGGCTTGTGGCAGCATGACTTCACTGTCTTCCCCTGTCTTTACATGGCCTCCTCCCTGTGTCCTCACATCTTATAAGGACACCAGTCATGTTGGATTAAGGGCTCACCCTACTCCAACGTGACCTCACCTTAAATAATCACAGCTGCTCTGAGCCTATTTCCAGGCAAGGTCTCGTTCTGAGGCACTAGGGGGTCAGGACTTCCACATATATTTTGGGGGACACAGTTCAACCCATAAAAACTAGCATACACAATTCTTTTACTGGGAAGAGCTGGACCTCTCATGTATGGCAACTAAGCGGTTCTCTGAGACCACAAATTTCAGAAAGGCTCTGTGTTTCTCTTTCCACTCCCATGGAGCAGAGCAAATATTTACACTACCTTAGCAGAGAAAAGAATCCATAAAACCAGGGGTTCTTTCAGAGAGGTGATTTAGAAAGTGGACTGTGAAGTCAGATGGGTTGGTGTGAATTCTGGATCCACGACCTAGTGTGTAACTTTTTATTCTAAGCCTCCACTTCCTCATGTGAACAATGCAGGAGGGGTGGGAGATAATGACACACTTCACACCACAATTGTAACAATTCAGTGAGATAAAACATTTCAGCATGGTGCTAGCAAAATAAACACTTAGTATATGTTGCCTTTTATTTAATATTATTTTAGTCTGTATTTTTTGAGCTTAGAATTGGTAACATTTCAAAAGCATGTAATTAAGGACACTTTACTGGAGGTGTACCTGGTGTGTATGGTCCATATTTAATTCCACTTTTATTTTATATAAGACACAATTATATTCTCTATATGTATACTTTTAATACTAATTATATTCTGTTGTTAAATTCTGTGACAAAATAAACAGATTATTTCCTTTTCTTTGAGTCTTCTTTTCCTTCTCTGTACCTGTCTCTAGTTGCTATGTGATATGACAATGTTAAGATGTAACAAGGGATAGGTTGGAATTCAGTGCTGGTATAATACACAACATGATATATATAATCTATGTGATGCCAAACATATCGACTATAACCTCAGTGTTAGCACTGTGGCATGAAGCTGAAGTGTATGGCCAAACTGCATTAAGAGGTGTTTTTTCCATTGTCCAAAATAACAGGAAAATGATATTGTCAAGGTGGAAAAATATATTTAAAAATAAACAGTGGAAATGTTTCTAACGAATGTGGGTAGAATATAAGTGGTTTTGAGATGGTGCCTAGAGGCTGTGTGTCCCTTTCCTTGGTGCATGCCCACCTCCTGCCATCAGGTGTCTTATCCGGGTTGCTTCCCCCTACCCCACCCCCAGCCTGGCACTGAGAATTAGGCTTGTGGATTCAGTTTCATTTCTTTAAGGTCCTTGCTCGTATTTACATTGTTCTGTCAAATAGCAGAACATAATAAATATTTCAAGGGCCGGCCCAGTGGCACAGCAGTTAAGTGCACACGTTCCGTTTCGACGGCCCAGGGTTTGCTGGTTCAGATCCCAGGTGCAGACGTGGCACCGCTTGGCAAGCCATGCTGTGGTAGGCGTCCCACGTATAAAGTAGAGGAACATGGGCATGGATGTTAGCTCAGGGCCAGTCTTCCTCAGCAAAAAGAAGAGGATTGGCAGCAGTTAGCTCAGGATTGATCTTCCTAAAAAAAAAAAAATTTCAAGCAAAACCTTATCAACTATTCATTTTCTGTTCTCCTGGACAGTTTTGATTGAGAAAGTATCGGTGCTACGTCACGGTTTACCACAACTTTGTGTAAGCTCCTTAAGAGCAAGTGTTTTCTTTACCTCTTTTCCTGCCCCAATAATGTCTAGTAAAGTGCTTGACATTCAGTAAAAGAAATGCTTTTTAAGTAATTCTACTGCATTTAACGTTGCCTTGGGTGGAACATAGTTCCTAGAGCTGAATACTTAGAGAAAAGGACAGTTGGCTAAGATGGTTGAATTCAGTTTTCAGTGCTTACTGTCTAATAGCCGGGTCAACGATGTAGAATGGCAATTTCAGCATTGACTTCTTCCTTCCCACTAACCTGGATAACACCCCTCAGCAACTGCTACGACACATGCTGCTAGCAAGTGGGTGATCCAGAAAGGGTCACCGTGGTAACACAAAGATGGACCATGAGCTGTTCCTCTTCTCTTGTAGCCGCAGAGCATCTACGCTGCCGGCGGGGACCAATGGTTGTCATTGCTATCCAAACAGGTCACCACCAGCCCCAGGCTCCAGAGAGCCACTTGATTTATGCCAATTTACAGGGATTTCATATATATCATATCATAGTACTATAACGATAAACATAAGGAGCACTAGTTTGAAGTTACATAATAAAAATAGACTAATTTTCTCATAATTATTTCAGTCATGTCAGTGGGGTACAGTTATATTCTTAAGCGCTGAATAAATAGCATACTTTTAAACATGAAGATGAATGAGATTGAATATCATATCTGTCTATGTAATGTGTGTACCTGTCAAGATAATTGATGATAATCAATCTATTGTTAGATACCCATGACATGGAAGGTTTAGTTAAGATGACTAATTATACTGACTTCAAACTATATTTTATTAAGGCTTATAATTTTACAAATTATTTTAAATAGTTTAGACAAAGACATTTAAAATATAAAACATGTTCCAGGCATTTTATTGTCAGAAAATTTCGAGCAATGGTCGTTCACAGCACTATTAATTATGGTGCTGTAAGAATTTCAAAGTCATGGTGCAAGAACTCTTATTTGAAACAACGAGAGTGACTGCTTTTGGTGATTAGTCTTCATTGAAAAGTTTCTGTTCTTCAGGGTGAGCTAGAACAAGAAAGGCAACAGTATGAAGAAACACTTACTGCCATGAAGGAAGAGGAGAAGCTCAGAGTGGACAAGATGGCCCACGACTTAGAAATAAAATGGACTGAAAATCTTAGGTACATTTTTTACTCTGTAATGTCATCTTACCAATACAGATGTGCAGAATATGTTTTTCTGTTATATGGCTTATATTGTCTTATTATTAAAGCAGAGTAGCAGCATTTTTAATGAATTTTTCCTGTGATTAGATACAGAGAAACTGAAATTCTTTTATTCTGCTTGAATATAGATTTACTTTTTTCTGATTTCATTTTCTTAAATATAAAATAGGCGAAGCACTAACCTGAAGTTAGAAGACTTAGTTGTTCTGGTACCTATTCTGCCATTGATAAGTTGATAAATCAATGATCTTGGGTTAGTTACCAATTTACCTTATAATCCTTAACTATAAAATAATCTACTCTTACTCTGAGTCACAGAGTTTTGAGGAGGATTAATTAAATGCTTAGGAAACCTGCCTAATGACAGGGATTTGTTCTGAAAAATGCATTGTTGGGCAATTTCGTCATTGTGCAAACATCATAGAGTGTCCTTACACAAACCTACTGGTCTAGCCTACTACACACCTAGGCCATATGGTACTTATGGGACCACCATCATTTATGTGGCCCGTCGTTGACCAAAACATGGTTATGCAGTGCATGATGGTACTGCAATTACTGAGAGGAGTAATTCTCTTTACAAAGTAAATGCATTTGTTTTATTTTAGACAGGAGTGTTCTAAACTTCGTGAGGAGTTAAGGCTTCAACATGAAGAGGATAAGAAGTCAGCAATGTCTCAACTTTTGCAGTTAAAAGAGCGAGAGAAAAATGCAGCCAGGGATTCATGGCAGAAGAAAGTGGAAGATCTCTTAAACCAGGTAATTACTAGTCTGTACTTGATTAAGGTTTGTTTTCCTTGACATTCTCTAGCTAGGGAAATCTCATAAAACATTGTATGTTAATTCACTGTATTTAGTTATTTTTCATAGGGCAAACTTAAAATTTTTTAAGTGTGTAAAAGCAAGGAGACATATTTATAAACTTAGGAAACTGTGCTAAATAATTGTTAAATATGCAGTCCTAGATACTGAGAAGAATTTACAGTTTTTTGGTTTAATATTTGAACTGAACACATTAGAGAGTTTAAGTGGAAATGGTACCTATCTTTTGGAAGTATGAAATCTTTTTTCACACCATTAGATACCATTTGGGCAACGGAAGGTAAAAGTTATCATATGTACTGTGATTGCCCAAAACCACCTACCAGAAGTGAGCAGTTTAACTTCTTTTTCACCAATAGGATGTTGCGTGCTATGCTTCAAAATGGCGTAAGTGAAAGGTGGTGGTCTTCCTCATCTGTCTTCTTTGTCATGCTTCCTTATTTCCAGAGCATTTATAACTATAATTAAAAGAATTTTCACCCATTTACACAACTTCTAAATTTATGAATTCTTAGCATTCTCCTGCAGAGCCACTAATTAAATGGGACTTACTGTATGAGTCACCAGTTGACAAGCAAGTGCAGAGCTTGGATAAGAAGCAGCTTGGTAATTTAGTGCTAGAAATCCACTATTATCTTTCTATTTGTGATCATAATGAATTTCAAAATAAACAGGATAGGCTCCTTGTAAGACAATTTGTTACATAGATACATCGATGTAGTGTCGTTTAAGAGTACTCGGGGCCTGCCAATTTGTGTCTGGTGTTTCATAATCATTTATAATGTTACTCTGAAAGGGGAATATACATACATGTATATATATGAGTTTTTGTGAATAAATTTGAAACCTTTGAAACTCTGACAAAAATAAGAACAAGGAAACAGTGCCAGCCATGTTAGCATTGCTTATGAGTTGCCTTCTGTACCTACTTAGGAACCTAGAAGGACAGACTTTACTGGCTAGAGTGGTGCTACTCCACTATGAAGTTCTGTGCTTAGGAAGGTTTAATCAGTTCATTTATATGATAAAAATGAAAATCATCCCTAAAAGTCTGCCGTGTTTTTCAATGAGAAAGTATTGAACATAGACGATTTTTAGCTGGATTCGGCACTGGAAAGGGAGCCCCCACCTCTTCTCCCACCTGTTTTCTATTAAATTATTTTATTCATTATTCATTTAATCTCTCTTGTCAGATTTCATCCATGCTTCTCTGATATTCTTTCTTTCTCTTTGGATGTCTATTCTGCACTGTTCATTCCTCAGAGGACATAATACTTTACGTCTTGTGTTTCTCTGTATTATGAAATAATGTATTACCTATTGGCTCCAATTTTTGCCAGCTTTTTAGTCAGTTTTCAAAGCAGTTTAACTATAAATATTAAGATTACCAGGAATTAATTGCCTCCAAAGGTAAAACTATTCTATGATGCTCCGTGCCATCAGGCCATTTCCAAAATCACAGTATCTTCCTTTCTCCCCGCATCTAAGGTGTACAGGCATACACATTACCGTAGATAATGTCAAATAACGGCTGCACTCCTAGATGATCTGTGCCTGAGGAAAGTTACGAAAACTAAACAAAGGATTCCACCTTAAAGTGAAAGTGGGTCTTATGTTAGCAAGGTTTCACTCTTTCCAGGCATGTGAGATGACAAAAAGTTACAGCAGGACCAACAGACTTTCTAATGGAACTTTGTTAGGGACACAGCGCACCTCCTCCTTGGCCCTTCGGATGGACTCCTGGAGCCTGTGCTCTGACGCCCACTCCGCCACCTCCACTTGCCTGACTCCTGCTAAGCCCTGTTCCTCGTGGCCTTCCCCCGACAGCCCTGACCCTACAGCATTTCACTGTCCTCGCTGCTACTGGCCTCACTCATCCCCTGACCCCCAGCACTGCCCACACTGCTCCACACTGGGAAAACAGACCTGGCTTGGAGTTTGTGATATTAAAGGAGTAAGAGTGGGGAATAGAATTGAAACAACCAGGGCTTAGGCAGAAGCATATATTATGAAAAGTATCAGAGGACCTGTGTTTTCACATATTTTAACTATTTCTGAGTGAACTGACACAAGTCTCCTTTTGTGCCGTAGCTTACCTGTATTTCATCCTACTTAGAGCAAAAACTGAATAGAATTTGCCTTTCATGTGAATTTAAACTCTTGAGAGTTCAATTTGATTTAAACTAACCCTCATGGCTACCTATCAAAAAATGGGCATAGAAAAGCTTAAGAATTTCACTTTTCTTGAATCAGATGTTGTTTACTTTCGAAATTTTCCAAAAGCTACTATTTTCATTCTCAGCTCCAATCAGAGTCTGATTTCTTTTGGTTTTTAGTTTCACTATTTTAGTTTTCTTTTAATATCTCATTGTGCTCTTTTTTCTTTCCAGTGATTACACTTTAGTCCAAGACTTCTGAGCTAATGGAATTCCTTTACAGCAAAAGAGCTACTGTCTTATTCTTCAACTCTGTCTAAAGAAAAGTGGTCATATAGAATCCTCTGTGATCATATTTTTTATCTGTGATCCTAAAATGCCACCATATATTCCTTTACTTCACCTTTTTCAAGGCAGATTTTATTTTGGGTCCAATATGACTTCATATTCCAATGCCCTCGTTCAGAGCAGCAGACTGAGAAATTTAGGAGACACACAGATCAGACATAGAACTGTGGAATTTACCTAGTTTGGGTCTGACTCTCCATTTTGAACTCTGAAGCCCTGAGGTCATTTAACTGGTTATAGCCATTTGTGTATAGACACAATTTTTACCCTCCACAGATTTATAATCTAATAGGAGGAAGATTTGTATACAGATACCTACAATAAAAGTCACTGCAGTAAGCGACTTTATAAACGGTCTGGACCGTTTGCACCGTGGAGCAATGGTGGCTGGGAGTGACTCCTGCCAGCGCACGGTCGCTGCTTGTTGTGTGCATGTCTTCCCAGCTGCATGTTCGGGACATCATGTTGGTGGCTTGCAGTCATCCATGGTGGGAGTGTTGACACCACAGATATCAGCAAATGCTACACACCAGGCCTTTCTTTTTTGGAGAGCTGGTACACATTCACCAGCATATCACTGGTAGGAGTATGGGGTGGAGAAAGAGCGATATAGCCAATGTGATTGGGAACAATTTCATTGAGGAGGTCAGCTCTAGCATGACTCTTGGACAGGGTGAAGGATGAACACTAATATTTTTATTCACTCAACAAACATTTCGTTGAATACTCTTACCTCCAAGGCACTGTGAGGAATTCAGAAAAACAAGAGGTGGAGGCAGTTGGGGAGAGAGGTCATTATGCAAAACTTTGACTTACAGGCTTAGGAGTTCAAAGTTTACTGATTAAACTGAGATTCTGTCAAAGGTTTATGGACGGGAATAACATGCTGACAATTTTATTTTAGGAAGCTTAGTATGGCTGTAATATTGAAGTGACAATGAAATAGAGACATCTCAATATAGATATCTAAATTAAAGGGTAGAAACAGAACTCTTGAATACACATCACACCACACACCCCTCCATCACCCCTCAACCTAAGCCAGACTGCTCATCCTAGACACTGCTGTCTGCTCACTGCTCAGCCATCTCTGACTCCTGTCTCTCTGCACAGCCAGTGCATCAGCATCTCCTACTGCCCTCCCTTCAGAGCACATCCAGGATCTGCTCATTTCTCACCACTTCCTCTGTTACCCCCCTAGTCCAAGCCACTTGCAGTTCTCTCCTGCACTGCAGCTGGAACCTCCATGTGCTCTCCCTGCTTCTGTTCTTGCCCACCTGCAATTTATTATCCAACCAGCCAAAGTGATGCTCTTCAGTGTGAAGTCGAATCATGTTACTCTCCTGCTTCAAACCCTCCTGTGGCTTCCTATAACCTTTAGAGTACAATCCACACTCTTACTATGGCCTGCAGTAGCCTCATGATTTGCCCTCGGGCTGCATTGCCGACATAATCTTCTGCCACTCTCTGCCTTTCTTTTTCACAGTCATACTGGACTATTGGAGTTCTTGGAACACACATCCCAAGCTTAATCCATCTCAGGGCCTTTGCATCTGCCAGTCCCTCCCCATGGAACCCACTTTCCTCAGATCTGCATGGCTTGTTTCTTCACTTTGTTCAATTCTCTGCTCAAATCTTAACTTTTCAAGAAGATCTTCCTGGACCACTTTCTCTAAAATAGCACCTTCCATCACTCTCTGTCCCCTTATTCTGCTTTGTGTTTCTTTAAAACCTTGTTACCACATGGTATCGCATTGATTCTTTTCCCTATTAGAATGTGGTTCCTTGAGAGCTGGATATTTATCTGTGGTGTTGACTGTTGTATCTCTAGCAGCTTAAACGATGCCTTGCATATAGTAAGCACTCAATAGTTGTTGAATAGAGTGAACAAAAACTGAGCACAACAGCCAAAGAGGAAGTTGTCAAATATATGAAGTACAAATAAGTCCACCCACTTAGGACCTAAATTAAGTTTGTTTCACTGAGAATACAAGAGAAACCATAAAGGAACAAATCGTGTAATTTGATGGACTGCTTTGGTAAAGGAGAAGGAAATGTTAAAGTTGCCTCAGGATTTAAAGCCAGGATAATGAAAAGAAGATCATCATCTGAGACAGGGAAGTAACAATGAGCTACTTAATTGAGGGGGGTGGGATGGTAAGTTTGGTTTTAATGCGTTGATTTTGCAATCACAAGATATTTTAGAAATTTTCACACTCAGTAGGAAAGAGCAATGTCATGAGTAAGAAATAGAACATTAAAAGAAATCCTGTTGATCAAGAGCAGCTGAAAAGCCAGTTTCTTAAGGCTGTAGTGGATGCTTTCTGATTTCTAGACCAGTCTGTCTCCTGTGGTAGCTGCTAGCTACGTATGACTATTGAGCACTTGAAATGAGGTTCATCCAAATTGAGATGTCAGAGTCAGCTATACACAGGTTTCAAAAACTTAGTACAAAAAAGAATATGGAATGTCTCACTAGTATTTTTTATATAATTATATGTTGAGATGATAATGTTTTGGATATATTGTATTAAATATATGACTAAAAATAATTTTGCTTTTTCATTTATTTTATTTTTTTATTGAGTTTATGATAGTTTATAATCTTGTGAAAGTTCATTTGTACATTATTATTTGTCAGTCATGTTGTAGGTGCACCACTTCACCCTTTGTGCCCACCCCCCACCCCACCTTTCCCCTGGTAGCCACTATCTGTTCTCTTTGTCCACATGTTTAAATTCCTCATATGAGTGGAGTCATACAGAGATTGTCTTTCTCTATCTGGCTTATTTCACTTAACATAATTCCCTCAGGGTCCCTCCATGTTGTGAATGGGACAATTTTATTCATTTTTATGGCTGAGTAATATTCCATTGTGTATATATACCATATCTTCATTATCCAATCATCAGTTGATGGGCACTTAGGTTGCTTCCATGTCTTGGCTATTGTAAATAATGCTGCAATGAACATAGGGGTGCATGGGACTTTTGGAATTGCTGACTTCAAGTTCTTTGGATAGATACCCAGTAGTGGGATGGCTGGGTCATATGGTATTTCTATTTTTAATTTTTTGAGAAATCTCCATACTGTTTTCCATTGTGGCTGCACCAGTTTGCACTCCCACCAGCAGTGTGTGAGGGATCCTTTTTCTCCACAACCTCTCCAACACTAGTTACTTTTTGTTTTGGTTGTTTTTGCCATTCTAATGGGTGTAAGGTGATATCTTAGTGTGGTTTTGATTTGCATTTCCCTGATGATCAGTCATGATGAACATCTTTTCATGTGCCTATCAGCCATCCGTATGTCTTCTTTGGAGAAATGTCTGTTCATGTCTCCTGCACATTTTTTGATCAGGTTGTTTGATTTTTTGTTGTTGACTTGTGTGAGTTCTTTATATATTATGGAGATTAACCCTTTGTCAGATATATGACTTGCAGTTATTTTTTCCTAATTAGTGGGTTGTTTTTTCGTTTCAATCCTGTTTTCCCTTGCCTTGAAGAAGCTCTTTAGTTTGATGAGGTCCCATTTGTTTATTCTTTCTGTTGTTTCCCTTGTCTGAGAAGACATGGTGTCCAGAAAGATCCTTTTAATACTGATGTCAAAGAGTGTACTGCCTACATTTTCCTCTAGAAGCTTTATGGTTTCAGGTCGTGCCTTGAGGTCTTTGATCCATTTTGAGTTTATTTTGGTGAATGGTGAAAAAGAATGGTCAATTTTCATTCTTTTACATGTGGCTTTCCAGTTTTCCCAGCACCATTTGTTGAAAAGACTTTCTTTTCTCCATTGTATGCCCTCAGCTCCTTTGTTGAAGATAAGCTGTCCATAGATGTGTGGTTTTATTTCTGGGCTTTCAATTCTGTTCCATTGATCTGTGCATCTGTTTTTGTACCAGTACCATGCTGTTTTGATTACTGTAGCTTTGTAGTATGTTTTGAAGTCAGGGATTGTGATGCCTCCTGTTTTGTTCTTTTTCCTCAGGATTGCTTTAGCAATTTGGGCTCCTTTGTTGCCCCATATGAATTTTAGGATTCTTTGTTCTATTTCTGTAAAGAATGTCATTGGGATTCTGATTGGGATGGCGTTGAATCTGTAGATTGCTTTAGGTGGAATGGACATTTTAACTATGTTTATTCTTCCAATCCATGTACATGGAATGTCTTTCCATCTCTTTATGTCCTCATCCATTTCTTTCAGGAAAGCCTTGTAGTTTTCATTGTACAGGCCCTTCACTTCCTTAGTTAAATTCACCCGGAGGTATTTTATTCTTTTTGTTGCAATTGTGAATGGTATTGTGTTCTTGAGTTCTTTTTCTGTTAGTTTGTTATTAGAGTATAGAAATGCTACTGATTTATGTAAGTTGATTTTATACCCTGCAACTTTGCTGTAGTTGTTGATTATTTCTAAAAGTTTTCCAATGGATTCTTTGGGGTTTTCTATATGTAAGATCATGTCGTCTGGAAACAGCGAGAGTTTCACTTCTTCCCTCCCTATTTGGATTCCTTTTATTCCTTTCTCTTGCCTGATTGCTCTGGCCAAAACCTCCAGTACTATGTTGAATAAGAGTGGTGATAGAGGGCATCCTTGTCTCGTTCCTATTTTCAGGGGGATGGGGTTCAGTTTTTGCCCATTGAGTATGATGTTGGCTATGGGTTTGTCGTATATGGCCTTTATTATGTTGAGGTAGTTTCCTTCTATCCCCATTTTGTTCAGAGTTTTTATCATAAATGGCTGTTGGATCTTGTCAAATGCCTTCTCTGCATCTATTGAGATGATCATGTGGTTTTCATTCCTCAGTTTGTTGATGTGGTGTATCACGTTGATTGATTTGAAGATGTTGAACCATCCCTGAGTCCCTGGTGTGAATCCCACTTGATCATGATCTGTGATCCTTTCGATGTATTGCTGAATTCGAGTTTCCAAAATTTTGTTGAGAATTTTTGCATCTATGTTCATCAGCAATATTGGTCTGTAGTTCTCCTTTTTTGTGCTGTCCTTATCAAGCTTTGGTATCAGTGTGATGTTGGCCTCATAGAATGTGTTAGGAAGTGTTCCATCTTCCCTAATTTTTTGGAATAGCTTGAAAAGTATAGGTATTAAATCCTCTTTGAAAGTTTGGTAGAATTCCCCAGGAAAGCTCTCTGGTCCTGGGGTTGTATTCTTTGGGATGCTTTTGATTACTGTTTCAATCTCCTTCCTTGTGATTGGTCTGTTCAGATTGTCTGCTTCTTCTTGACTTAGCTTTGAGAGATTGTAGGAGTCCAAGAATTTATCCATTTCCTCTAGGTTATCCATTCTGTTGGCATATAGTTTTTCATAGTATTCTCTTAGAATCTGTTGTATTTCTGCAGTCTGTTGTTATTTCTCCTCTTTCATTTCTGATTTTGTTTATTTGAGCTTTCTCCCTTTTTTTCTTTGTAAGTCTGGCTAGGGGTTTGTCAATTTTATTTATCTTCTCAAAGAACCAGCTCTTTGTTTCATTGATCCTTTCTACTGCCTTTTTTGTTCCAATAGCATTTATTTCTGCTCTGATTTTTATTATTTCTCTCCTTCTGCTGACTTTGGGCTTTGTTTGTTCTTCTTTCTCTAATTCAGTTAGGTGTAATTTGAGGTTGCTTATTTGGGATTTTTCTTGTTTGTTAATGTGTGCTTGTATTGCGATGAATTTCCCTCTTAATATAGCTTTTGCTGTATCCCATATGAGTTGGTATGGCATGTTATCATTTTCATTTCTCTCCAGATGCTTTTTGATTTGTTCTTTAATTTTTTCAATGATCCATTGCTTGTTCAATAGCATATTGTTTAGTCTCCACATCTTTGTCCCTTTCTCAGCTTTTTTCTTGTAATTAATTTCTAGCTATATAGCATTATGATTGGAGAAGATGCTTGTTATTATTTCAATTTTTTTAAATTTATAGATGCTTGCCTTGTTTCCTAACATATGGTCTATCCTTGAGAATGTTCCATGTGCACTTGAGAAGAATGTGTATTCTGTTTTTGGATGGAGTGTTCTATATATGTCTATTAAGTCCAGCTGTTTTAGCTTTTCATTTAATTCCACCATTTCCTTGTTGGTTTTCTGTCTGGATGATCTGTCCAATGATGTGAGTGGGGTGTTGAGGTCCCCTACTATTATTGTGTTATTTTTGATATCTTCTTTTAGGTTTGTTAATAGTTGCTTTATGAACTTTGGTGCTCCTGTGTTGGGTGCATAGATATTTATAAGTGTTATATCTTCTTGACGTAGTGTTCCTTTGATCATTATATACTGACCCTCTATGTCTCTCCTTACCTGCCTTATCTTGAAATCTACTTTGTCTGATATAAGTATTGTGACACCTGCTTTCTTTTGTTTGCCATTAGCTTGGATTATCATCTTCCACCCCTTCACTCTGAGCCTGTGTTTGTTGTTGGAGCTGAGGTGTGTTTCCTAGAGGCAACAGATTGTTGGATCTTGCTCTTTAATTCGTTTTGCCACTCTGTGTCTTTTTACTGGAGAGTTCAATCCATTTACATTGAGGGTGATTATTGATGAATGAGGGCTTAATGCTGTCATTCTGTCGCTCGTTTCCCAGTTTTCCTGCATTACCTTTGTTTCTTGTCCTGTGTGTTTTGGCCTACCCATTGACATCTGCAGTTTCTTATTTCCTCACTTATTTTTTGTGTCTCTGTTCTGTTTTTAAGGTTAGTGGCTACCCTGAAGTTTGTATTCAGAATCTCGTGTATAACATAGTCCATTTTCTGGTGGCCTCTTATTTCCTTCAGTCCCTTCGTCCTTCCCTCCTAAATTATTGTCATCTCTTATTCCAACTTGTGTTGTGAGTTTGTGGTTAAAGTGATAAGATTGTCTTTGTTTTTGGTGTTCTCCTTCCCTTTATCCTAATGCTATAGTTGTATATTTGCTATCCTATTCTGATTCTATCTATTTGTCTCCTTACTCTGTGTTTTGTGACCCCTTTCTCCCTTTTTTTCTTTTTTCAGGTATGAGGGCCTTCTTGAGGATTTCTTGTAGTGGGGGTCTCATGGCTACGAAGTCCCTTAGCTTTTGTTTGTCTGGGAAAGATTTAATTTCTCCCTCATATCTCAAGGATATTTTTGCTGGATAGAGTATTCTTGGCTGAAGATTGTTATCTTTTAAAGTTTTGAATATGTCATTCCAATCTCTCCTAGCTTGTAAAGTTTCTGCAGAGAAATCTGCTGAAAGTCTGATAGGGTTTCCTTTGGAGGTGATTTTCTTCTGCTTTGCTGCCCTGAATGTTCTTTCTTTGTCATTCACTTTTGCCAGTTTTACTACTATATGCCTTGCAGTAGGTCTTTTTATATTGACATATCTAGGAGACCTGAAAGCTTCCTCCACACATTTTCTCTCTCATTCTCTAGAATTGGGAAGTTCTCTGCTGTTATTCCTTTGAGCACACTTTCTGCTCCATTCTCCTTTTCGTCACCCTCAGGGATTGCAATTATTCTTATATTGCATTTCCTCATTGAATTGGCTGTTTCTCGGAGATTTTCTTCATTCCTTTTTATTATTAATTCTCTTTTTTCCTCTGTCTGGAGCCATTCAACCTTTCTATCTTCAATTATGCTGATTTGCTCCTCTATGGCATCCACACAGGCATTCAGGTATTCCGTATTATGTTTTATTTCTTCCATTATATTTTTCATGTCTAGTATTTCTGATTGATTCTTCTTTATAGTTTCAGTCTCTTTTGTGAAGTAACTCCAGAACTCATTGACTTTTTCTCTATATTTTCCTTTACCTCATTGAGTTTTTTGACTATAGCTATTCTGAATTCATTGTCATTTAGTTTACTTATTTCTGAGTCCTCAGGGAATAATGCTGGGTGCTTATTTTCCCTCTGGTCTGGAGTTTTTATGAATTGTTTGATGGCAGAAGAATGGGTTTTGTGCATAGTGCTATTATTCAGTTGCAGTTAAAGCCTGTTGCCACTAGATGGGGGTCAAGAGCTGCATATTCTGAGCCCTGGCCTTCAGCGGAGATGGTCAGCACAGTGCGTGTTGGGGGAGGGAGGGGTACTTTCCCTTGTGCGCAGACCTGGTTTCCTGATCAGCTCTTGCTATCTGCTCTCCTGGGGTCTTGGCTTGCTGAGGTCACCCCATGCGAATGCTTTCCCACGTTAGAGGGCTTCCGTCCGGGCTGCATGGCCATGGGAGTGCTGGGTGATCCTGCAGATGTGCAGCCCCTCCCCCACTCCTCCCCTCTTGGAGCCTCCCGCGGCAGTGATCCCAGTCTTTAGGGGAGGGAGCGAAGATCTCTCTTACCCCATTCCAGCTCCTCCGAGGGGGGCTCCAGCCTCTCTGCCTTCCATTGTTTGGCTGCTGTGGGTCTCTGAGGATTCCTGTGCTTTTAGGATATTTTTTGTTGGAATATGGTTGCTCCCTTTTTTGTATGTTGGAGGGGAGAGAGTCCCAGGCATGCTCACTAGGCGGTGACACTGACATCACCTCTCCATCTTGTTTTATTAATATCTGCTTTTTCATTTTTTTAATATGGCTACTAAAAAATTTAAAATTACACATGTGGCTCTCAATTATAATTCAGTTAGACAGCACTGATCTAGACAAGTTAGATCACAAAAGTTTTGAGTAAATTTGGCATTAGAGCTCAGTACTCATTCTACTATCTCCTTCGCATCACTGTTAAATTAAGAAGTTTTATGTCAGTGAGGAAGGGATTCTTCTTTAAAAATTCTCTTTCTGCCTATTGTAAAACAATTATATTTTCATGCCATTTTAAATGAATAACAATACTACCTTTTAATGGAAGAATAGATGTGAGTGGATGCTGAGGTAAAGGGACTAGAAAGGGGCCTGCAATAATCATCACTTCCAGGCTCAGACTAAGAGCTTGACAGAAGCCCTGAGCAGTGACAGGTCAGCTAAGCTTACCCTGAAGGTTCTGAATCCTCTCCATAGAAATCAAGAGAGCAGGAAACTGTAGAGTAAACACCAGAGATCCAGCATGAACCCTGGGAAAAGAGCTGACTGGGGCAAGGAAAAGGGAAGTCAAAGGAAGAGGAAGCAGAGAAATAACTTGTGAAGAAGAGAGAAAGCCAGGTAAAACAGAGAGTGGGACTAGCAGGCAGGAGTCAATTTTTCTTCCTCAGAAAATGCAGAATAGAATTAAAGTCTACCAGAAACCAGCCAATGTCCATTATTCGTGAATCTTTCTACTTTAGTTCCTGGATTCAAAGTTAGTTTGCAATATTTGCCTTGGTAAATACAGAAGTTTGTTTTTAATTTCTCTTCAGTCAAAAAAGTTAATGAAGTTATTATTTTATATTCTCTTTTATCGGATTTACGTTGATAATATTGTTCCTCTTGAGATTTTTTTCTCCTAAGATAAACAGTACTAAATTGTTTTCTGAATTAATTTGCAAATCTAAAAGTATTTCATTTTCTTTTCCGTACCAAAACCTCCCTTTTTAGAATTTCTCTGTCTAGTTCTTAAATTGGCACCTGTAGGAGAAGAGAGTGAAGAGGTGGAACTATGATATCTATACCCAGCTGTAAAAGAGATGTTTAAATACTGAGTTTTTATTAATGTTTGCTGAGCATATATCTGTGCTGCAAAATACTGTAAGGCCTGTGATGACGTGCAGAGCAACACTGTGTGCCTTCAGAGGTCCTGGGGCCCAGACACCCGAAAAACACTTAAGAACATGTAGATAGCATTGTAGTAACAAATCCACTAATCCATTCCTATTTCATAGGACAAGATACTAAAAATAATTGAAGTATTTTAGATCTGAAAGTGTTCAATGGACATATAGTTATAAAGTTATTTAAGACTGAATCTCTGAGAAAAGTGTTAAGAATGACCTAACACATTAGCTTGTTTCCACCTTAATTTCATTTATATGCCTGTTATTATGACTTTGGTTTAAATATTGAACAATTTTTCATGACTTTTTCTTCTTTTTTTTTTTTTGAGGAAGATTAGCCCTGAGCTAACTACTGCCAATCCTCCTCTTTTTGCTGAGGAAGACTGGCCCTGAGCTAACATCTATGCCCATCTTCCTCTACTTTATACGTGGGATGCCTACCACAGCATGGCTTTTGCCAAGCGGTGCTATGTCTGCACCTGGGATCTGAACCAGCAAACCCCGGGCCGCCAAGAAGCAGAACATGCGAACTTAACCACTGCGCTACTGAGCCAGCCCCTCTTCTATTTTTTGCTTTAAGAGAATTATTAAAGCTGTGACTCTTGCTTCTAAATCTTGGGTTGTTAGTTGCTTTTCTCTAGAGATCAGTATACTTGAAATTAATATTAGAAAAAGGACTACAAAATTTGCTTTAAGAAATTACAATATTATATATTAAATACTGAATTCTGGAATATTTTATTAAGCGTCAACATTTTTTACTTGAATCACAATGTAAGATTAGTTTAGATGTTGTTTCAAGGAAATTAGAAATTTAATAAATGCCATTTCTTTTGTTAGTAATGAGAATTTTCTCCTATCTGTTGACGTTTGATGACATTTGACATCTGTCAAAAACTTACTGCTTCTGATATGCCAGGCACTGTGCCAGACCAGTAGTGGGTCACAGTGATCTCTACCTTCCCAATGCTTACAGTCTGGAAAGGGAGGCAGGTAGAAATAACAGTGTGACACATCAATTCATTACAACCGTGGTACACAAGCATGTGTACCATGGGGACCTGACAGAGTCTGGGAACTCGGCAGAGGCTTCTCTGAGTCTGGGATCCTTTACCTGAGACCTGGAAGAGAAGCAGGAGTCAGGCCAAGAGGAGAAGGAGAACACCATTCTGAGCAGAGGGGAAGTCAGTGCAAAGGCCCTCAGGCAGCCCCCAAACACTTTTGTTCTGGAGTGTAGCGAGCTGGGAGGTAGGGTCAGACCGGTGGAGCCTCCTTTGCCTTGATAGAGCAATGAGGAGCTACTGAAAAGTTTGAATCAGAAGTGTGAAATATTCAAATATTGTAATTTCAAAATTCTGGCTGCAGTATAGAAAATACGATAGAGTGGAATAGGTGCTATTCAGCGAATATTGCTTCCCTTTCAGCAGTCTTTCTTTGTTCAGATTAATATTTTTCTGGACAAATATTCAGTATCCTCAATAGTTCATTTCTCTGAAAGGGTACATTTCTAAGTCTTAGAATCTGATGGCTTTGAGAGGATTTTTGCATGATATATATATTTTTTTCTAAATAACTTCTTTCTTTTTAGTTATCTAGAATTTTCTCCTTATTGCTTCTGTTATTGTGGGAGAAGTAAGGTAGAGTGTAGCAAAACCTAACTCAATAACAAAAGTACATATTCATTTAGTCTTTAAATAAAGATTTCTTGACCATTTACTCTTTGCCAGGTACCAAATTAGGCACTTTGGATACAAAAATATGAATAAGATAGGGTTTTCATCCTCTAAAAGCTTGTAATTGAGTCACTTTCAATATTTGTATTCTGGTACATTTACAAATTGCAAACCTGTAGAAGCTTGTAATGAATACGCTGAGGCTTAGAACCATGACATTAGTCCTAAGAGCATAGTTTCTTATGTACAAAGCTCTAAATTTCTAATTAAGGGCAGCAACTTTTTTAATGATTTTCCATTTTCCTCCTCACTTATCTGAAAGTCTAATTATATTCATCCTCCAAGAATAGGAATCCAAAATACATTCAGTAAGTGTCCGCATTGCAGCATCTGAGTGCTCTCAGTCAAAGAGGGTCTCATGAGGCCCCTTTCACTCACCTCAGAAACTAACAAGAAACTTAGGATGCTTTGATGCAAATAAACTATTATATAGGACATCAGTTTTTATCAAGATGGGTCTTGCTCATATAGAGTGCTTGCCAAAGAGTATTTCTGCATACAGATTTTTAGTTCCTCCAGTATGCTTTCGAGCAGGCACTTAGTTGGGGGATCTCATCCAGTCTTGTGCCTTAAATACCATCCATATGTCAGTGCCTTCCAGAGTTAAATCTCCAGACTTGCTGTCTTCACCCGAACTCCCAGTCGTTGGTTGGCTAATAGGCATCTCAAACTTAGCACGTCTGACTCAGAAGTATTGACTCCCAATCCCCATCCGCCATCCCATCATCCTGACTTCTTGGCAGTGCTTATTGCTCAGAGTAAAAACTGAAGTCATCCTTCATTTCCCTCTTTCCTTTATCTCTCATGTAACTGTCAATCCTGTTTATTCCACCTCCAAAGCATACCTCAGCTCCATCCGCTTCCATCTCCCCTAGTAAACACTAGTCCAGGCCACCGTTACGATAGCCGCCTATCTAGCCTCCCCAATTTCACTTTCCTTCACAACGCTCAACGTGATTTTTTATGATGTAAATCAGATCACGCCATTCCCCTTCTTAAAATTCTCTCAGGGCATCTCATTGAATTAAGGCTCTCATTCTGACTCCTTCATTGTCCTTCAAGACCTTAAGCCATCTGGCCCCTGCAGAGATGTCTCCCATCTCATTTCAGCCTCACAGACACCCCCCCCCCCCCACACACACACACACTACACACAGTCACTCCCAGCTCACTTTCACCTCAGGTCCTTTGTGCGAGCTGACTCTTGCCCCAAGATCATCTCATTTTGTGGCTGGCTTCTTCATTGATTCAGAGTTTAAATGTCACTTCTTCCAAAAGATCTATCTGTCCTTCCCATCAGCCCAGTATAACTTCCAGTCATTTCCTATCATGCAACCTTTTCTTTATCACAATACTTATGAACTTTTCATTTTTTTTCTTGTTTGTTTTTCATATGTTTCTTTTACTATCTTATTCAACTTTCAATATCATATTTCCTGGAATTTAGTAGTACTCCAATAAATATTTTTTAAATGAAAAAATGTCTTACTTAATTTGTGTGTTAACCAGTAAGGGTATTGCGACCCAGCAGCACTAGTTGTGCCTTTCTTTTTTTTTTTTGAGGAAGATTATCCCTGAGCTAACTGCTGCCAATCCTCCTCTTTTTGCTGAGGAAGACTGGCCCTGAGCTAACATCCATGTCATAGCTAGGTCTGTGACGTAGGTCACCCCAAAGCACAGCTTAGGGACCATGCCTACTGGTTTAGATATTTCCATAGCCTGATAGAGGTATGTTGACAGAGGTAGTGACCATATGAAGTTAGATTCCACATGTTCAAGTATACTCCTGTCGTATAAAATCTAAAATCTAGAATTCCTAAGGGAAGACCTAGCAGGCCACTCTGATCTGTCATGTTGGTCTAGTTTATTGGTTAGTTTAGGAATCCTAAATAACATACGTATTTTTGTCTGATGACACCTTAAAGAGTGAGAAATAAAATCTGCTTCATAAGTAAATGCCATTTATTTTACTTTCATTTTTTATTTTATTAATTTTTTTGAGGTAACATTGGTTTATAACTATATAAATTTCAGGTGTACATCATTATGTTTCAACTTCTGTGTGGACTACATTGTGTTCACCACCAAAAGTCTCATTGCCATCGTCACTGTACACATGTGCTCTTTTATCCCTTGTGCCCTCCCCCTTACATTTCAGATCAGCTTCTAGTACTAGGACATGAGTTCTGAGAAATACAAAGAGGGAAAAAAGCTGCAACTAGAAATTCCTCAGATTTTCACAAGTTTTGTGAAGTCTGGAGAAGTGAATTGTCTCATTAGTATATAAAGAATATTTTGTGTGTGAGAAAGCATAAGAAAAAAGTAAAAAATAAAATTAACATATAGAAAAGTATGAGAAAATTTAAAGTATGAGAAAATTTAAACTGAGAAATTATGGAATAATCAAATAGAAAGTCAATCTTTTTTTCTCAGCTTATTTTTCACCTCTAGTCAACTGTATCCTAAACTATATCCTATATTAGTCTAAGTTATTATTAAGAAACTGTTTACCAAATAAAAACTAGCTTTAGTTTATGACATGCCAAGGAATAATCACATTATGGGAAAAAAAGATAATTATGTTCTGTCTGAAAATTTGTTTAGTGTTCGAAGTAAAAACCATTTTACAGGAACTTTTCTATTCTAACTAATAATATAAAGTTAAAATACTGTTCTGTATTTTTAGAAGGCAAAAAAGTAAGGCAATTGAAAATGAAGTCATATTTTTTCCCCATATTTTGGGGGGAGAGAGGCTGTAGGTTTTTCCAATGGAAATTTCCAGTGGAAGTAGGATTGGAAAGATATGAAGGCACCTCTTCTTCCTTTCCCCCAAGTACCAAAGCAGGTTATGAAGTCTTCATGTTTTCAGTGATTGTCTATTTCTGGCCCCCAAATTAGGTAGTCAGTCAAGTTAGGGTTTCAGTTCTCATCTGCTCATTTCTCTTGAGAGAACTCCTTCGTGAGCCTGCACCAGTACCGAGTGTAATGCTGCAGCTTTATATTGTAGGCTTCCAGGAGGAATTTAGAACAGTAATATTCCTTCTAGGTCTTTCAGTAACCATTATCTTTCAAACTGAGCTCTGATTTCTCTGTTCTAGCCTTTGGTATTTTGCATAGGTAAGTCTGCCAGCCCTCAAATAGCAGACTCTGTCTTAAGGGACTATCGACAATTTAGACTGTGTGTCTTAAATTTCTTTTTGTCTAATTTCTTTCTCAGAGCCGTTTTCAACTTATTTTTTCTTGAGCATATTATAATTAATGTTCTGTGTTTTACTCCCCCTTTTCTCCCTCTTTCTCTAAGCTGGTTTCTGAACGTTTCCCTTTATTGCTGTGATTTTGTCTTCATAGCGGCACTCTCTGGGTGAAGCTTTGCATAAATCTATCAACAATGTAAGTGAGCGGCACTTACAGTTTGTCCACAAGGGCATGTTGCACTTTTGATTTTGCATAAACATCATCACTGCTTCAAAGCTTTAACTTATGATGTAAAAAATGCACTTTGGCATTCAATAAGCTATGTTTTGTATATGGGTAACAAAAGCTTCTAACTTTCAGCCATTCATTTGCGTATGTGCATACATCTACCATGTTGCATTAGTAAGCAGATATGCTATTGTAAACCCAAACAAGCTTTTACCTCTCAAACATAAAATTCATTGTTTTAATGTTTACTTTGAAAGATATAGTGATATTTTTGAAAAACTATTAACTTGTTGACTATCATAAAAGTGGAAATAAATGTAAATGTATTTCTTCTTTTGTTAAATTAGTTTATTTTTTTGAAAAAGTGGATTTTATTTATTTAGATTTATTTAAAAGTATTAGTTGTGAAGGTTCATGAGATTCAGGACATATTTTCATTTTAACGTTATCATTTTTAAAAGATTTAAAGTGAAATGGAGTAAACTACTTTGCTAAAAATTGGCAAAGTTATTGTTTTTCCTTAAGTACACTCACGTATGCAGAAATTAAGCTTCAAAGTATTATTCCATTTGAACATTTTTTCTTTATATATGAAGAGAAAAAAGAGATTTATTTTCACATCAAACACATACCCAGCTTGTTCATTAAAATAAGATAACAGGGAGCTGAACATCTTTAAATATTTTTCTTGATACCCTAGGGCCTAGGTCAGCAACCTTTTTCTGTTAAGAGCCAGATAGCTAATAATTTTGGCTTTGTGGCCATGCAGTTTCTGTGGCAGCTGCTGGACTCTGCCACTGTAGTGTGACAGTAGCCACAGACAATACACGAACGAGTCCATGTGGCTGCGTTCCAGTAAAACAGTTTACAAAAGCAGACTGTACCTTGCCGGTTCCTGTCCCAGAGGAATCAAAGCTTGCGTCTAGAGATGTCCTCTGAAATTTTGATACTTCTAGAGTGAAACTATTTCCTCATAACTCCCTAATTCCTTTCTACTATGCAAGAAAAGAAAAATTTTATCTACCTTTCATATTCAACTTTTCTTTCTACATAAAAATAATTAGAAATACACAAACACATTTAATACCATTTTCTTTAATATATTTAAAAATAAGCAGCAAACATTTATCTCAATGTTGGTGAAATAAGGCTACCTTTGGAAATTCTTTTAACAGTCACTTAGAACATAGTAAGAATTTGGTCATGGTTGCTATATTAATATAGACTTTTTGACATATGTTCTAATTGGGATAGAAATAAGAACCCAAGTAAGATAAGATTCTTGTCAAAATTAATTGAATTGTACTTCCGAATACTTGTGACAACATAGTAACTTTTTTCTAGTACTTCAGAATACTTATGACAACATAGTTACTTTTTCCTAAATAGTTATAAATGAAAAGGAGTCCATTAAAAACAACCTTATTGAAGTTAAATCTGTTAGTGAGTGGAATGGGAATGTCTTGGTTCATCTCCCACAAGAAAAGTAAAAGTGGTTGGTAACACACTGAAATCCCCATTAATTAATTCTCTTCTGTGACGTCATAGTCACAGAGGATCAGCTCTTCACTCTGTCGTCATCCAAACAAAACATGACCTTGCAAGCGTGTTGCTTAGCTGGGGGAGCATCTACCCACCCGCTCCTCTCATTGTCCTTCCCCAGCCTTCCAGGCAAGAAGTTTTCTGCTGTATACTACACGAGTTCGTCTAAAAAACGTGATTATTGATACCTCTGTCCTTTGTAAAAACTTCCTAATTCTTTTCAACTAACAATGAGAGGATTATTGGGAATATATTCCAGAAATATCTTAAGGATATTAAGTAGGCATTATTGTAGTTCTTAATCAATAAATTCAGTTTATAGGTCTTAGAAAATACCAAAAAGTTATAAACAATTTAGAATGGTCATAATTTCACAAGCTTAAATTTACGTTTCTTAGCTAAACTCTTTAAAAATAGCAAATTAGTGGCTAAAAAAAAAGAAAAAAGCCATAGGAAGAATTAAAATATTCAAGCACCTTCAAACATTTTACATGAGCCTTTACATAAGTTGTTGACATAGTGATAAATTATCTTTAGTCTCTTCTACTAAGCCTATGTTAGCAATTTTTAATATTGCTTTATATATTTGAAAGTATTGAACTGAATATTAATATCATATGGTTGAGACTTTCTGATAATTTGTGTTGACATTTCTTGTCAAACTGATAGTATTCTGGCACAAAACAATTTTGCACCTACAATTTATCAAAAAACAAAATTATATTTGCATATCTCTTTTTTCTTACTAAGTTTTCTGTTTTTACAGAAATGAATGAGCCCTCTCACAAAATCCCTATGCTAAAAAGCAAATCATTTTATAAAAATAATAATTTATATACAGCCTTCTTCCAAAAACACACTGTATCGTTTTTGCCTTCAGAAATACTCAGAGAAGCACAGTGATAAGGAGTTCACCAATATCTTGATAAATAGATAAAAGCTACAGTAGAGAAGGCCGTAGGTAATACTACTTGAGGAGAATAATGTTTCATTTTGTTTTCCTCTTTGATCTCATAAAATGAACTGAGAGCAGAGGACAAGTAAAAGTCCAGGGCTTCAAAGACTTTTCTAGACATTGCCTATGAGATTATCATTAAAGATTTTGGCTGCTGCTCTTGTTCTGTGAACTCCAGCGATTTCTTATGGTGTGTGCTGCTTCTCGACTGCGGCTGTGTGTTGAGCTCATCTGTGAAACTTTGCACAAAGAGAAGTGTGCAGCCTTCCAGGAGACTCACACGTGTGCATGTTCAGACCTGTGGTTTTTTGTTTTGGCCGGGAGTTTTGCAATATTTGTAATAGCAAAACTAGTTGAGACAATCTCAATTCCCATCAGGAAGGATTAAAGTAATTGTAGTGTACTTCTATCTTGGAATTGTGTGTGTTCGGAGGGATTTGGCTCTATGCAGCAGACCACCCAGTTAACAGTGACTTAAGCTGTCAGACATTGAATTAAGTCCTCAGGTATTTTCTGCTTTGCCGCGCTCAGTGTGTTAACTTTTTGACCCTAGGTTTGTCATGTCATAGTTGCAACATGGTTGCCAAGCTCCAGCTATCATGTTCTTGAACAACTATGCTAATACAAGAGGCTCTCCTAAAGAATTTTTTGCTCTTATCAGGAAATAAAATCTTTCCCCCAAATGTTCTCACATACTTCCTTTTAGCTTATTAACACAGGGTGACATGTCCTTAGAATGAGATTACTGTGACTTTCTTATCCTAGTCATAATTCATCCTGTGGTGCTAGGAGAGGGGCCTACCTTCTCTAAGATAGGGATTTCCATTCAGTCCCTGAATAAACTCAAGAGTTCAGCTAACTGGGAAGAAAGGAAAGAGAGAGATCGGCTGTTGGGGAGCAAGGAACAGTGCCTGTGTTAGGAAGTCTGTGTAGTCATTGAGAAGAATGGGGCATACCTAAATATCATGGATATGTGCACCCTATAAATACCACTATGAAGGGAAAAACAAACCTATAAAAAACAAACTCAATCAGCCTCCCTAATGGAAAAATCGTTAGCCGTCATTAAGTAAATCCATAGGTGTACTCATCTTAGAGGAAGCTACATAGAGTTGTGTGTGAGTGAAAAGCGACTCCATCACATAGCAACACCTGCAGGTCAGGACACCCTCTTGGTTTCATGTGTGAAGTGGTGCTTATTCCTCTAAGATGCGTGGAACGCCTGTGCCACTCAACAGCCCCGTGGGTCCCTCCTGTTT
>NC_060277.1:16680906-16770200 GCF_021613505.1 Equus quagga
AAGCATAAGACAACAAAACAGGCAATTGTATCAAGACACAGAGAAGTCGTGAGAGTCTGAGGAAATACTAAAGTGTTATCCAGGTTACCCGTAGGGATTGGGATTTGGCAAGGAAAGGGAATGCAGATTTTCCCTTTTATTTTATAAACTCCTATATTTTTAAAAAAACTTTTCACAATGAACACTTACTAGTTTGATAATTTGGAATAAAAATATGTTAGGTGGCCTAGGCCCAATTCCAGACCTATTAAATCACAATATCAAGGATCAGGGCCTGGGCAAGTATGTTTATTAAAATCTGCAGAGATGATTCTGATACACAGCCAGGTTTGAGAACCACAGATTACTGTCTCAAGAAATGCTTTGTTTTGAGGACAAATTATTTTTATACTTTTTGTATATTTTCATTTCTGTAACAAGATGCATATTTTCTGGGGAGAAAAAACACCAACAGTGTATCAAAAACCAAAGGTAGTAGGTAGGATGTCCATAATTAACGACATGTCCCATATGGATATGCTGTTATATCCACTCCCTTAGATTTGATGTTTCAGTTTCTCTTCTGATTCTTCTTTCAGGCACCACTGAACCTTGTGAAACACCTCTGTAGGAAATAGGGAAAGTTTTCCTTTCTTCAGAAAAATGTATCCGTATGTTTTTCATTTTTATCCTTTTGGAATTTTTACAACTCTTTATTTTCAAAAGGACAATAGTATTTTAAGTAGTAGAGATCAGAAGGTGGCAATTACTGTGAGTGCAGTTTGGCCTTTAAAGTTGTTTTCAAAGTATCTGGTACCTATTGATCAGTAGAATATATTATATAATTCATATCTAAACTGCACTGGTAAGAACTTTTTAAATGAGGGTTAAAATTTTTTTCTGAAATAATTCTCCTTGGTTTATTTAAAATCAACAAAATAAAAACATTAAAATTTGAAATTTATAAATATATAGAAACTAATACCATATACATCATAATTTGAATATAATTTGAAGCAACTACTGTTTCTCATTTGTTTATTCAACAAATGCCTTTCTATAATTCTGTAATAAAAGTACTGATCAAGGTTGCCCAAACTATTTAATGCAAAGTCTATCTTTGTTCTCTTTTATTTTGAATTAATGAAGTTTTATATTAATATGTATTTCCATAAAGTATACTAAACTCTGCTTAAATTATAGCTATAAAACATTAGTTCATTTTACATTGCTTTGCTCGTTATTTCTGTCTTTAAAGTGCCATGTAATTTTCATGCTGAATAAAGGCTGACAATTTAATGTAATTCTACTAATTAATTTATAAAAAGAAAAAATGAGTTTTTATGCTGCATTGCATGAAAAAGGCTTTCTGCATATAATCCATGTTACTGTCTTGAGCATGAATCCAAAGATTTTAGATAGCCTTAATATTATTTTGCTGTGCTTTCAAAGAATAGAAAATATCTAAGCTAAGTATATTTGAACACTAAATTGCATGATAATGTCTTGCATATACTTTATATTTCCTTGAGTACAGATACAAAGATTAATCATATATCCTATAATGAAAAATATTACTTTGGAGTTCTTTCAAGGTAAAGTATATTATGATGTAAAATATTTAAGTGTATTTTATTTAAGCTGGAGAGGTTTGAAAGTGTGCTTAGATTTTAAGTGTATAACTATCATATTACTGTTGTACTTTATGCATTTTAAATGTTGTGTTTCTTCATAAGTTTCATCCTTAAACAGTACAAATGTGAGTCAAATTGTAGTCAAATGAACATATGGGAGCTCTTTTGATACAGTGGACTTTGTAGACGTTGCGGGAATAAGATACGCTACCATGAACTGATTGGCTTCTTACAAACCCAAGTGTACACTTAATTGGAGGACAAGATCCAGGGCCACTGCTAGCCCATATGTGTGCAAATCAGAAGAACATGCCCGTTTTCTTTGGCCGGACACAGGCGCGCACCAGGGCAGATGGCTTGGTGAGCAGATCATTTGCTGAGTGGATTTTAGTCCTAACTTCGCCAGGGACCAAGCAATAGCTTTGACAATACCAATCATTATTCTACATGTAACATAGTCTCTTCCTAATGTTTCTATATATGTTCTAACAAATTGTCACTCGAGACAGGATAGTCAGTCACGTGAGCGTCCGCTGGGTCTGAGACTAGGGCTGAACTTGGGAAGAGAATGGGTAGGTGCCTTCTCTACTTCAAGAACCAGCTAGCTGGCAAGAAAATGACTCTAGCAATTAAACATCAATATTCATAAAGACACATTTTTGTTTCCTGTTACCCTTTTTTCTTGAAAGGCTGTCCTTAGTATTCATTTCATTCTGATTTTCTTTGCCTAAATACTGAGAAGTCACATGCTATAATTTGTCCTAGGATCCTACTCCACAGGTATGGCGTCAGCCGTTGCTGTGACATTCTGCTGTGATTTTCACATGTGCAGCGTTTATTTCAGTCCGTAAATCATGGGTGCTGCTGCCATTTGGAGGGATAGGGAGTTGCCTTGCCTGGAGTCAGAATGTTGTGGTTCCACCTTGGCTTCAAACATATAAAATAACCTTTGAAACCTTAGGTTTGTGTAGAAATTAACAAGTAGAACTCCTGTAAATTTCAATATATAGAGACCCTGTTTGGGAAATAGATTAAAACAGATTGAACACTGTGTCAGTTGTATCCCTTCTCACCAGTGCTTGACTGTCTCCATGAAGGCATGTGCTAACCTTTACAACTAATCCTGATTTATTACTTTCTCCAGAACCCTTCCACAAGCTAGTCATCCACCCTGAGCTCACCATAGTCGCACTGTTTCCTGATGCCTGCCTCTGACCTTTCCTGTCTTCTGGTTCCTCCTCTCTTATTTTTCTTTCTTATTTTCCATTTCTGCTGATTCGCCACCCTTTCTCCTTCTTTCCCAGGTACCTTCCTCTGTGAGACTTTTGAGGCAGCCTATATCTGCCTTCCATCCATCAAAAGAAAGTCTTTACCCCTTTACAAAGACTTACTTTAAAGTTTTCTCTTTGCAATGGCTTTCTTGGCCACAGACGCCATTTTACTTGCATGTAAACACATACAATATCTTAATTTGCTTAATGGAACGCATTTGACAACTTTTTTTTCACCTGGTTGCTTTTAGAAGATGGTTGAATTATCCAGTTTCAAGTTATAGTCTCCTGTATATGAGAAGACAAGTGGATCAAATTGAATGGTTTCATCAAATGTATATATGAACATATATATATACACACATATATATATACATACATATACACATGTTTTATGTTTTTATTCTTAGGAAAGGACTTAATTTTAAGATACCCAGAAGTAATGCAGACATATTAAGGATGAAGTTGTCTGTTTTCAGAAGGATTGACAAATTAATTGTCCACAATGAAAGTGGAAGAAATGCTCCTGTCATTATTGTAAAGATGTAACTAGAGGATTGTGGGAGGTTTGTGATTTTTAAAAAGCTTGAAGATTTGCAAGTCCTTTGAATTAAATCAAAATTTAAAAATAAAAATATTTTTTAACTCAAGGATGCTAAATTATAAACTGATAAATCTTTTAAAGAATAATTTTTAATCCTCAGATAATCTTTGCTAACATTTATTGAGTGCTTACTGTATGCCAGGGGTGTTATGAGCGAACTACATATAGTAACACACACAATTCTCACACAGCCGGGTGAGGAGTTGATTCTAGCTTGTGGCAGAGCTGGCATTTTAACTCAGAGCCCACAGTCGTCACTCCTCAACTTTACTGCCACACAGATAAGGAGTTTAACTTGTCATACTGTCTCCTTAGAGTTACTATAACCTAATGAATACATTAGTTGTCTTCTGTTTTTATTTCATACTCTGAATTTTTATTGCAATGCAACATAGGTGTTCATTGTATTTCTAAATGTGGCCTGCAGTGTTCTTCAGAGAGTCTGCAAACTTAATGCCACCAAAACAGTCCTTTTCTTTGGGTAATCATTGAAAATAGAATTAAAAATGGTAATATCTAAAGATTAGATATCTCTGATATATTGCAAAACATTTTAAGCGGGTACTTTGTTACGGCAGTTGTTTTACTGTAGTTAATATCTTCAGAGTGCTTTTTTCCTTAGGCTGGCAATTTGTGAGCTATGCCTTGTCTTTATTCCTCATTGTGTACCGTTCTGTGGCGTAGATTTCCTTGCTGAAACAGAACCTGGAGATGCAGCTTTCCCAGTCCCAGACTTCTTTGCAGCAACTGCAGGCCCAGTTTACACAAGAGCGACAGCGACTCACTCAGGAGCTTGAAGACTTAGAGGAACACCACCAGCAGAGACATAAATCCGTAAAAGAAGCACATGCCCTTGCCTTTCAAACTATGGAGGAAGAAAAGGAAAAGGAACAAAGAGTAAGTTTAGTGTGACGTGTTCGAATGGAATCCAACAGCCTAATCCTTCAAATTCTTAAGAATTTATTTTTTGGCTCCAAAAAAATATGTATTGCTTTATTTCAGTGTGTTTTCTAGGATATGACTTCTTGTAGGGGTCATGGTGATTAAACATATACACTAGTTACGCACTATAGCAGACAAATTAGACTGGGGCCAACATTTTGTTTCTATTTTCCATCATGATGCCAAGTTATGATGAAACTAATACCCCGTCTGGTTTGTCCTGTGGTTAACAGTGGTTAAATGAATTTATTTATTGTTCATGGTCCTGCTGAGCAGCAACCACTGTGATCACTTAATACTATCTTGAACTTATAATAGTCTTCATCAAGTGTTTGTCTTTCAGGCTAGACCTACAACAGACACGTGTCCAAGGAATATATGTATTTTCTAATCCCACTTTTTTTCCTCACATTTTCTTCTTATGTACAGAATTCACAACAAAGTAAAATTGGAGACGTAAAATAGTATAATTCCCTACACATAGCCCCAAAAACTATATGAAAAGTAGTGATAGAAACAAATCCCTTGGAAGAGACTTAAATGAAATAGATACATTATTGGATTAATCATATTATATGCCAGAATCTCCCCATATCCATTACTTAGTGCTGTGTTAAAACATTAGTTTGACATAGTCTTAGTGTGATTAATTTGGGTTTATTTCATTTCTTAACACTGTATTTTTTTAATTTCTTCTAAGGACCTTATTATGATAATTAAGGTAAAGATTTAATAGAGAAATACAGTTTTACTAACAATAATTTTCACCATATGTAGTCTTTACAGATATAGGTTGGTTTTTTGTGTTTTTTGTTTTTTTAAGATTAGCCCTGAGTTAACATCTGCTGCCAATCTTCCTTTTTTTTCCTCCCTCCAGCCCCCAGTACGTAGTTGTATATCTTAGTTGTAGGTCCTCCTAGTTCTGCTATGTGGGACGCCACCACAGCATGGCTTGATGAGCGGTGCTAGGTCCACACCAGGATCCGAACCAGCGAACCCTGGGCCTCCGAAGTGGAGCACATGAACTTAACCACTCAGCCTCAGGGCCGCCCCCGATATATAGGTTGTTTTTAATCCTTTATTTGGGTGCGGACACTATTTTAAGAAGTGGTATGTTACAAAGAAATTCTTAAAACCAAAAAGTCATTTTCCTTTAAAAGCGATTAACTTGCCTATACAATAAGTTGTAGTCTATTGATCTTGTCCAGGTTAAAATCTAGGCCTGATTGCATTGCCAAATAATCTATTCATTGGATACCATTTTTGAATTGGAATAACACATGAGCTCTCGTATCAGTACTTTAATTTTACACTTTCAGTCTTTTCAGAACTTCAATCATTTTTCAAAAGAAATCAGAACCTGCAATTTTATTATCCATCATTAGGTAACCAAGCCACCTAAGTAATGTTGTCTCAACTAAAAGTCCTTTATTTTACCTATATTCAAAGCAACCTGTGCTTTATTTTTCAGAAATAAAACAGTGGACATAAGTAGCCAAATACTGATTTTTTAAAACAGCGTTTTGGAGTAATGATTAAAGAAATAGAGCCCTAGTTAATCTTTCTCAGAACGCTTCGTGTTATGGATTACAGTAGGGAAAGCCCTGCAAGCACAGCTCAGTCTCTAAACGTGAAGTAGCCGGGGCTTGCTCTTCTCCTGCGGCTGCGGATCTTCTCTTCCTCTTAGCCTCCTGCGGCCTTCTCTCTGGCCAGGCTTTCCAAACTGATCCCATGGAAGGCCTGTTTACTCCTCCAGCTGCGCTCTCCCAGGACTTTTGCTTTCGTTCACAAATGCAGGGGCAAAGAGAGACTATAGAAGGTAGCTACCAAATACTTGACAAGGTCGGAGCTGTAAAAGCCCTCAGCTCTCCCCTCATTCTTATTAATGCCTCCTGCTTTCTGTCCTGAGTCTGAGTCTGTGCACACAGAGGAATTATTCATTAACTTAGCTCGTTCCCACCCCTTAGCAACTTTAGAAAATGACTTTATTTGGAAGCTGCCTTAGGTAAAGGGTCCGTATCCCAATTCACACACAATATATTGAGTCAAACTGGTTTCATGATGATTCGTTTATTCTACTGAAGTGACTCTCCTGAGTTATTTCCTAATAGTGATTATTTTATATCTAATTTTCTTGAAAATGAATTTAAAACATCTTGTTTTCCTTAAATAATAACTGAGTTTTAGTAATTTCTGTTTTGTTTGAATTTTCCTTCTTGTACTCTAGCATAATAATATGAATACGTTTCTCCTGTTCTAGGCTCTTGAAAATCATTTACAACAAAAACATTCTGCAGAGCTTCAGTCACTAAAGGATGCCCACAGAGAGTCCATGGAGGGCTTCCGGATAGAAATGGAGCAGGAACTTCAGACTCTTCGGTTTGAATTAGAAGACGAAGGAAAGGCTATGCTTGGTATTTTGAAAGGATTATAATCTTGTCATATTTATTTCTGCATTCTTCTTCTTTAAAATTCAACATGAAATCACAAAGTTTTATTTTTAATTTTCGAAACATCAAAATGAATGTCGAAGTGGTTTGCATATTTTATTTGAAGTTACCAGATGAAGAGCCGAGTGTGGTGGAGCAGAATGGGTCAGACACAAAGAGTGAAGTGAGGTCCTTCCATCTCTCCCCATGCTCTGCTCTGTAAGCAACACCCACTGGTGCTCCCATCTGTCTTCAAGGGACTGGATGGACTCGGGACATCCAGGCTTCCCACTGTCCAGTGACTGAAAGGAAAGATAGGCAGGAAGCCACATGCCCTTAGACTAGGTAGTCAGATTGTGTTTTTTCACTTCAGGATTTTCTTTTAATGAGAAAAGTCATGTTTAGGTCTGACTTTTTGTTTAGGTATTTTTCAGATTCTTTTTTTAATGAGATTTTTATCTTTGAGATATTGACATCACTACCCCTTTTTATGAGGAGATCAGTTGAGTTTTGAAGAAAAACTGGATATATATTTAAAGGGTTTCTTTGGGTTTTGGGGTTTTTTTTAGTGTCATTCAGTAACTTTTAATTCCTACCACCTTGTTTCCCTTCTATTTGATTTTTTCCCAAATTCTCCTGATTTTTTTTAATTGCAGTAACATTGGATTATAACATTATGTATCTTTCAGATGTACATTGTAATATATTTTGAATTCTGTGTCAATTACATCATGTTCACCACCCAAAAACTAATTATAGTCCATCCCCTCACATGTGAGCTTAGTCTCCTAATATTTTTAATGTGTATTTTCACACTTCAGTGGCACCCTCTTTACAAGTAGAAATTGGGAACAAAGAAGACCACAGTGTTGTGAATATTTTGGGCTTCAAAGGGAAAGGCATTTGACCCAGTTCATTATCTCTACTGTTGCTGGGAGTCCTGGGCCCAGTCTCTATAACTCTCTCTTCTTCCTCCTTAAAAAGCCGCTGCCGTAGCTAGGATGAAAATCGTATTAAGTGTGATGATTTATCAAACATTTGTGGAATACCAATTTATGTGCTAGAGACTCTGCTAAGCAAGGAGAACTGAGAAATGAACTGCTTCTCTCTCTTTGCATTCAAGTAGCTTATAGTCAAATGCAAAGGTAGCCTTTGTAGAATTGTGGCCCAAGGGAGCACACACTTTCCACAGCGGTGCCAGGAGAGGTAAAAATGGGCCACGTGTTGGAACTGTTGTTGTTTACTCCATTGAAACATGATTTAAATACCTCTTTGTTGACAGAAGGACTTCGTGGGGCTTTTTTTAATTAAACATTTTATTTTGAGATAATTGTAGATTCTCATGAGGTTGTAAGAAATAAAACAGAGAGATCCTCTGAACCCTTTAACCAGTTTCCCCCAGTGGTAACGCCTTTCAAAATTATACTTCATATCTCAGCCAGGACATTGACATTGATGCTGTCAAGACACAGAACATTCCCATCACCATGCGGATCCCTGTTGCTCGTTTATAGCCACACCTACTTTCCTCTCCTCCCTCCTTTAACTCCTGGCAACTGTAAATCTGTTCTCCGTTTATATAATTTTTCATTTTAAAGATGTTATAATTGGAATCATAATAATATGTAACCTTTTGGGATTGGCTGTTTTTCACTCGGAATAATTCTCTCGACATTCATCCAGGTTGTTGTACCAATAGTTTGTCCCTTTTTATTGCTGAGTAGTATTCCATGGTGTTGACATACCATAGTTGTTGTCCTTCACCAGTTGAAGGACATCTTGGTGTTTGCAGTTCTGTGTAAACATAAGTTTTCATTTCTCTGGGATAAATGCCCAGGAGTGGAGTTGTTGGGTCACATGATAATTGTATATTTCGTTTTTTAAGAAACTGCCAAACTATTTTCCAGAGTGGCTGTACCATTTTACGTCCACATCAGGAATATATGAGTGACCCAGTTTCTTCACATCCTCACCAGCGTTTGATGTGGTCACTATTTTCTATTTGAGCCATTCTGAAAGGAGTGTAGTGATATCTCATTGTGAACTTTACTTTACTTTCCATTTCCCTAATGGCTAACGATATTGAACATTTTTTCTTGTGCTCATTTGCCATCTGTATATCTTCTTTTCTGATTGGGTTGTTTGTATTTTTACTGTTGAATTTTGAGAGTTCTTCATATATTCTAGATACTAGTCCTTTGTTGGGATCCCTCACTTCTACATTTTGCCCCCATTATTTCATTGAAATTACTGTCCCTGAGGTTGCCATTGAATTTTGAGATTCCAAATCCAAAGTATTCGCACTTACTAGCTCTCATCTTATTTGACCCCATCTGTCTCATGTGACCCCTTTGATCTTGAATCTTTTTTCCCTTGGTTTCCATGATAATATACTGTACTCACTGTACTCCTACTTTTCTGACCTCTGCTCTTTAATCACCTTCACCAGTCCCGTTTCCCTGTGCGTCTGTTAAATACTGCTCTTTCCCAGGATTCAGTCCCCAGCCTTCTGGTCTCTTTTCAGCCTTCAAGCTTTTCCTGTTGATCGGATTCACATCCATGCCTTCAACTACTCTCTGTGGTGCTAGTGACTCCAAATATGTATTTCTATTAGATTTATATTTCTTACTGCATTTTAGACAGTTAGATACTCTAACTTACACTCTACATTTTTAAATATGAGATCACTGTCTCCCTCAGGTCCAAAATGTGATTCCATTCCTGTACCTCCCACTTTAACTAATGGTATCCCTGTTTCCCCAGTTGCCAAAACCAGGATTCTGGGAGACACATTCAACTTTTTTTCTTTAGCTTCCACATCCTGTTACTTCTTCCTCTTAAAAACCCCCTCTATCTGTTTCCTCTTCTTTAGTCCTTCTGCCATGCTTAGTTCGTGGTCATATCATTTCTCAGCTGGATTATTGCCATAACCGTCTCTCTGATCCCCCTTCCCCAGTCCATTCTCCAGACTCCAGGGCGGTTAACCTTCATAAGACTCAGATCTTACCGTGTGACTTCTCAACTTTAAATCCTTCCGTGATTCTCCTTGTCCTCCCCCAGGGCCTGGCAAGTTTTCCACTGAAGAGGCCCTTAACACCACGGGAGACTGAGCTTATGTCCCATGTGGAGAAGGCAGGAGGAGCCTAGATTGACTAGCTGTGAGCACAGCATTTCTTTGAAGTCTCATGTTTTAGCTTTAAAAAGTATAATTTGTATTTTACTCATTTATATCTCTTTGTATTAATATAAAAATAATGCCCTTACCAAAAATCTTCTAGTAAAAGTCATGTTTCAGAAGACGATTGTGTGCACTCTACAAGTCCCTCAGGCATACTGCCACACGTGCTGCTTGAGAACCAGGAGTCTAGGCATTAAGTAAAAAGCAGTTTGTCCTAAAACTTCCTCAGACTGGGCTCCGTTTTCTCTCCAGTGTGACTGCGCGCACTGTGGGTTCCAGCCACACCAAACCTGCTGAAGTCGTCCAGATAGATCAGCTCCTTTCTGCTTTTGCGTGTTACCCTTCCTCCTGAACACTGTCTTTCTCCACTTGGAGAAAGACTGAGTTACTGTGACAGTTCCTTTGAGATAGCATCCCCAATTTCCCTCTCCTAGGAAATGTGGGTGCTTCCACCACTGTGCTTTCATGATACCAGTAAACATCTCTGATATCCCACTTAATTTCCTGGCATGATGCTATCTCTTCTAGCCTGCACAGTTATAAGGACACGTCCTATTTTATTCTCCTTAGGACAGGACCTGGCATGCAGTAAATATGGATTGTATGAAATAATCTTAAATTCAGTTGAAAATGATGACTTCTACATCACTAAAAGCATTCACCCTCCAGTGCTTAATATTTTTCAGGGATATTGTGGAAAAATTCTTACCTAGGTGGGAAGTTGCCTCCTAAATATACATTATGGTACCATTTAACTCTAAAATTTTATTATTCTAATAGTAAATGAGAAGAGTTAAAAATATTTCATCTCCATTAGCAGCTTACTTGCAAACTAAAAGCATGTATAGAAATACCTTGATCTATTTGAGCAGCTGAAAATTTTCTTATCCTCGTCAAAGTTAGATGGTTTCTAAATTCATGATATTCTATGATAGTCTGTAATATTTTAAGAATGGTATTTTAATGGGCATATCCAAGTGTCCTAATTTAAGAAATAATATTCTGTGACTTATAATTTTTACCTAAAGTATTGATAGTATTTTTTAAATGTGCTTAACTTCTTTTTCCTTTGGATTCTAGCTTCCTTACGCTCAGAACTAAATCATCAACATGCAGCTGCAATTGATGTGTTACGGCATAACCATCATCAAGAATTGGCAGCTGCTAAAATGGAATTAGAGAGGAGCATGGACATCAGCAGAAGACAGGTAAAGAAGAACATTCTGTTCTTTGATGATTTTGTAAATGCAAATAGATTTGAATGTTCGCAAGTTTCTGAAAGTTATTTTGTAATAACTAATATTTTCACTGGTTATTATTTAATGTTTATATTAAACAGTTTTATTTTTAAAGGGAAATAGGTAAGTAGACTTTAGTATACTGGTCATAAAATCACATTTTATTTTATGACCTTTTAATTGAATATTTTGAATTTTACTTGCATCTTGAGAAAGTGAACAATGAAATATAAATAATATAAAGAGTGAAGACAGAATACTATAAAACAACACTGTTCAGTAGAACTTTGCGTGATGGTGGATCTTTTCCGTATCTGTTCTATCCATATGGTAGTCACTAGCCACATGGGCCAAATACATCTAGTCCTACCAACAACTTAAATTTTAAATTTTATTTAATTTTAATTAATTTAAACAGCCATATTAGATAGCATAGCTACAGAAGTAGCAGGGCCTCAAGATGAAAAAAAATTTGTATTTGCATATCACTAGCACAGCTACTATTTACACTTTTTAAACTTGGCCCTTTGGCCAGGTGTACTTCTTTTAGTTAGATAGTGTGTGATCTTGAATGTAGGTATGTCTAGATGGATGGATTTTTAGGCATAGTGTTATGAGAGCTATTATTTATCAGTTTATTAGACTTCTGACTTTCACTTTGTTAGTCTTCAGCTGTATTAAATGATCAACCTTTCTCTTCTGTTTACTAGGAAGTTTTAAATGAGGATCTTATAACCATGGAAGGAAGTTACATTCTCTTCAGCTAGGCTGACACTGAAATTGATAACGTCTTAGCCTACAGAACTTGTAAAAATCAGTAACTTCTAGGAAAATGGAAGGGAGCTTATCTGTCAAACAAGATAACTGCTAGACCAGCACTAAGCAGATGAAGTCTGCTTCTAAGCCATGGATGTATGTGTGTGCTTGGATGGCCTCCACAGATAGAGGTTATTTTTAGGTGAAAAGAAATGGAACCAGCATTTTACTGCAAGAACATATAACTTATTGAATATGTAAGAGCCCTGTGTTCTGATCTCAGCTCTGCCATTAACTGTACGTCATCCTTGGACAGATCACCTCTTGGGTATTAGTTTTCTCCTCTGTAAAATGAGGGAGATGTGCTTTCATGGTCTTTTGGGTTCCTTGTAGCCCCGTCATTATTGAAGCTGTATCAGTATAAACTCTTCTTAGATGTATGGAAAGAGAAGAAGCCTTGAGGTTTTCTCATTTCAGCAGTTTGCTGTCGAAGCCACGTCGGATTTATTCCATTTGACGTTCCAGTATGTCATTTTCTTTCCCTCGGATAAACACAGAAAGCAAATATGTAGAAAACTGTTAAGAATGATTTGTATTTTGCAGAGTAAGGAGCACATGTGTAGAATAACAGATCTACAAGAGGAGTTAAGGCACAGAGAGCATCACATCTCAGACTTGGATAAGGAGGTACAGCACCTTCATGAAAATATAAGTGCCTTAACCAAAGAATTGGAATTTAAGGGGAAAGAAATTCTCAGAATACGAAGTGAATCTAACCAACAGATGAGGTATGCCATTGATTACAGCAGGAGGAATACACAGTGTTATCTGAAAGACTGTTACAATGGTATTTAGCATATGTGCCTTTTCTATGACTGGACTGCCTTCTAGTAAGATGTTGAAGACCACTTTTTACTTTATATGTTGACTATGTTATAATCTATAACATAGATGAGATGTTTCTGTTTTGAATGATGTATTTGCCTTCATTAACTTTGGAAATTGTCTATAATTAAGATCTTCTAAAAATGTCATTTAAAAAAGCATTAAAGGACAGGGCCAGCCCAGTGGCTCAGCGGTTAAGTCCACACATTCCGCTTCGGCGGCCCAGGATTCGCCAGTTCGGATCCCGGGTGCAGACCTACGCACCGCTTGTCAAGCCATGCTGTGGCAGGCGTCCCACATATAAAGTAGAGGAAGATGGGCACGGATGTTAGCTCAGGGCCAGTCTTCCTCAGCAAAAAGGAGGATTGGCAGCAGATGTTAGCTCAGAGCTAATCTTCCTCAAAAAAAAAAAAAAAGCATTAAAGGAGACAACTTTAACAAGCTCAAAGATTAGAGCAAAGTAAGTAACTTATTTTAGGCTGTTTCCAATAATTTTCTATCTATTATACCTAAAGCCATTTCAAATCTGGTAGAATATAGAAAGTTTTGAAAGCTTGACTTCAGAATAACATTTTCTTAACTAAAAATAAATTAAACAGGTTGCATGAACAAGATTTAAACAAGAGACTTGAAAAAGAGCTGGATGTCATGACAGCAGACCACCTCAGAGAGAAAAATATCATGCGGGCAGATTTTAATAAGACTAACGAGCTACTCAAGGAAATAAATGCAGCTTTACAAGTGTCGTAAGTCATATTATATTAAAGAAAATTCGTATGTAGATAATAAACTGGGGACCACTGTGTCTAAGCTCAGATTAGCTACTCTTTTGAATCTAATTAAATGATACTTCAAAAAGGAAACTTAAGTGCTGTATAACAGATGGTAATTGTAGTGTGATATGTTCTTTACTTAAGATGAGGCAGTTGAATGATTGTTTTATCAGCTGCTGCTGCTACAGCTCTGCTAGGACAATACTTGTCTACAGACTGTCCCTTGGGATCATGAACTATCATGCCGTGGTGAAAACTCAAAGATGTCCGTTATATAATATTAAGTAAAAAGAGGACATTGTGACAATAGGAATATTGTGATCCTATATGTACACTAATAATACATATTTTACAAAAATATCAAAAGATCTTAAAAAAAAATACAGAATTTTAGTGATAGCGGTTCCCTCTAGAAAGTGGATTAGGAGATATTGGGGGTGGGGAATAACAAAGACTTCTTTTTTATTTTGTATACCTTACTTAGATACTGTTTGAATTCCTGCAAGCATTTAATTGTTTTATGATTTTAAAAATCAATAAAAGTAAACCATCACAAATAAAGTTACTACTCATACATAGTAACTCCAATATTGTTAAAACCAAAATTTCTGATTATTGCTTAATGTTTTAAAAAAATATTAGCCCCTCTCTTTCCTAGACACACACTTATAAGCTGCTATAGCCAATGCACCTAGCATTCACTCCATCTCTGTAGCCTAAACCCTGGCCCAACTTAACTATCTCAGAATTAATCTACTCTAAGCTGCTACAAATGGTTTACTCACCTTCGGTCTCTCCTCTTTCAATCAACTCAAAAAGCTTCATAAAAAATATATAAATATCTTCACATACTTCAATCAAGTTAAAATAGTGGCTAATCCCGTCACCCTCAGTCTCAAAATAAAACAAACCCTTAGCTCCAGTAGCCTCGTCCTGTCCTATCAAACAGCCTCGCTTATTCCCTGTCTGCTGCTTTTCTGTCAACCACATTGACCTCAGTTTCCTCCTGAGATCGTCCTGTGTTGTCCTCTACCATCTGGAATAACTTCTTACGTCATCACTACCTCGTTACCTTCCCCCGTCTAAAAGTCATCTCAGGTTTCATCCATTTAACCAATTAGGTCTCACAGTAAATATTGTTAGATGTGTTCACTTAAGCTGAAACATAAAACAGACCCCCCAGTTGTTAGCACTTACTTCAGCGGCCTCTGAGGTGAGGTTCTCTTTCTAGGACATATGCAGAATTTCCACACCAGTAGGCACTCAATGAATTCATGAATGAATTTTTTGAAGATTCCCTATAATATTCACCACTTCATGAAGTTCCCCTTGAAATGGTGAAGAGACTCATAAGATCATCTCCCCAGTCACAGTGATTTTTGGTGTTTGCTGTTATAGGAGGTAACTTTTAAATCCCTTTGAGCCACAACAATGTCTCAGGTATCTGCCATGTGGAACAGCTTATAGCTTCGGGCATCTTGCAAAAATGAGTTCCAGTAAACCCCAGTGCCTTGGCTTTGCCTTCTCCTGGCCTCAGTGAAGAGGCTGAAATCCTGGCATCCTCCACTTCATACTCTAAAGAAACAGGCTCACAAAAAGAACCTACGTCTGTCTGTGTGTCCTGTCTCCTTAGGAATGTTAATTTACAACAAGTAAAGGTTATGTCTTTGTTTTTACTTTATTCTGTTTTATACATTATGAATTTTCAGTAGATAGTAAAAAATAATCTGATTTTTCTATATTATCATTTTTAATAATCGAAGAATTAGTATTACTCATAAGTCAAATATTTTATCGCTTTTCTAGATCTACCATTTGTTTTATACTTCACCTGGGTCCATGCTAACCCACCGTATTTCTTCTTTCACCACAAACCTGCTGCTGTTGTATAATTAGCCTCAGCTTTAGGTATTTACTCTTTTAGTTAAAAACAAACACACATACAAATGTATTTTAGACCAGTGCTGTCCAGTAGGTTTTTCTTTGATAACGAAAATGTCTTGTATCTGCTCTGCCTGGTACAGTAGCTACTAGCCACAAGGGCTGTTGAGCACTCGAACTGTGGCTAGTGTGACCAAGAATTGAATTTTTAATATCGTTTAATTTTAATTAATTTAAATGTAAATACCCACATGTAGGCTAGTAGCTACCATACTGGAAAGCATAGTTTTAGACTATTGGATATTCCTGGCCCATATCCTTAAATGCAGCTTGCTTGGATCTGCTGAATGGTTTGGATGTAGACAGATGTGATGAGCAGGGAGAATCCATTCCAGCTTCAGGAGCTGAGGGGACAACATTTGAATTACTCCCAGCATGTTCCAAAGGACTAAGGGTACCCTATTGAAGTTCCTATTCAACTGCCTGCTGACTCAAAAGCTTCAAAATCAGAAAAACCCTGTGGATTCGTGGAAGTGGATGGTAGTGAGAGACTGGAGGAACATGGATCAGCCTGCCAGGCTGAAGCCTGGAGCCAAGGGGCCTCTGGAGCAGCTAGAAGCTGCTTTTTTCTCTTCCTGCGCCAAACCCTGTTGGACTTCAGGGAGGAGGGGGCAAGAAATTTCAAGGATGGCAAGTACCCTGTAAACATTGTAGAAATGGTGTAAAGTTCTGTATCTCTTATGAAATGATTGCCAGAAATCCTCTTCTCTAGGGCTGGGTGTTAAAGTCTCAGATTTTCAGATATTCTATAGAAATTTTATTTTCTTGAGTGATACAGTATCTTAGTACAAAACCTTGTATCTAATAAAAATGTGATGGTTTTAATTTCTTTTAGAAACAAATGAGAGTATGGGCTGTTTTAAAGAACTTTGTTTAAGCTAAAGGTAAACATATACTAGAATTTGGGGTCATGGCAGATCTTTATTACAAAAAAAAGGTAGTTCAGAGATTATTGTTTAGCTTTACTTTCTATTAACTTCTCACTGTACTGAAGCAAAAAGATGATTTCTTCTTGAGGGGAATCCTGCGTCTCTGTTCTTGGAGTTGAAGTAGGTCAGTAAGCCTCACTGGAAAGGAGCACTCCACCGCGCCAGGGTTACTTACTCTTCAAAACTTGTTTGAGCTCTTTTATCTATAATGCCCAAATAGTTTGTTGTTGTTGTCATTTGCCTTTTAGATTACCATTCAGGTTATTTTCATACACTTTGTGAATAAGAGTGTAGTAGCCCTGCTGTCACAAGTCAGAATCTGTGCCCATAATTTATGGAAAAGAAACATTCAACATTGCACTGCTTCAGTCACTCTATTCCTTTCTTCAGGCAGTAGAGAAGGACGGTGTAAAGAGTTCTTTCCACTTTATACAATTAAAATTCTAAAATATATGTGTGCCTAATAATACTGTTGTTTGGCTCTGAAATCTCAATTTACTGATTTTTTTTGTCAATTATTTACATTAAAAAAACAGCATGGGAGGACTATCCACTTGGAAACTTTTTTATGCAGTTTTATACAGCCTTTTAGGCATTCATATTTTAGATTTGTATTAGCCATGAACCATAGACATTGACCTATATACTCTGAGAGCCGAAACATACCTGGGCATGCATGCCTAGGGAGAATGCAACAGCGACCCTGCTTAGTAATTTTCTATGTTCTACTTCTGTCTGTTCTCTCTTCACATTACTTTTTATGGGAATCTGTATTTGGAGTAAAAGGCTGTGTGTCCTCATGTGGTTCCCTCAAGGCAGTGCTTCCCAGGCTTTAATTGTTATACAGCCTTTGAGAAATTGGTCATTTCTGGCTACCTATGATATTATTTTCTTAATATTTTTAGTTGACTCATTTTACCTTAAAATTTTAACAGGAAAACTCTATTATCTCTGCAGTAAAACATCACTACTGAAAAATCTTATCCATTATTCTAACTTGAAGCTCAGCTATAATTACATAAATGTAAATTCTATGAAAATAAAACAATGTTATTAGAGCCCAGCTAGCATTATGCTCAAGGCCTGCTTGGGTGTTGTGAAATACAGTAATGAGCATATGTTATGAGGGCCATTTAAGATACATAGAACCACCCGAGACTTTCCCCTTCTTGTGATCAGAAAGATTAAAGGAGAACAAACTACAAATCACCTCCTGTGTCACCGGTCGTTCACACTAGTCTTTGGGAAGCCGTGCTGGCTTAGAGAGCTGCGTGGGGAAAGTGTTGACTAGTGTGAGCTGGAAGTGGATTGGAATAGTACCAATGTTCTTCCTATGAGCATTTCAAAAGACTAATAATTCTGGAAATATATTTGCAAGTTAAATCTATATCATATTACTTACTTGTTCTCTCCTTTAATGCTTTCCCATTTGTGTTTATATGGATTCTGTTTCTTCAAGTTAATTATTTTTTCCCTTTAATATCCAGGTATCATTTCTGTTAAATTTTTTTGGTGATGTAAAGGTATTTTGTGGAGAGGATTAAGTGATAATAATTTTGTAGGTAAAGAATGTTTAACCTAAATGAAAAGATACACTAGAATTTAGGTTCAGAGCAGACCTTTATTATGGAAAAAGGCGGTTCAGGGATCGTAACTGATTTTTTTAGACTAAGTTTATCTTAACTTCTCATTGTACTAGAACAAAAAGAGAGAAATAATAGTTTCATATATGGCTTTAAGTTTAGTTTTTAGTGACCATTTATTACCAAGTCTTGTTCGGCTGCAGAAGACAGTTCAAAAATCTTGTACCTTGCTTTTAATGATAGAGTATTACTCCAGTGACACCTTGTGGCTACTCCAGTATTGAACCCAAACGCCTTTTCCTTGACTAGATGACCATTTATCAAGCTTAAAACCTTTGCCCATAAAATGTCATATCGTTATAAAATGCAAGGTCCCTTGATGTGAGCTCGGTGAATCACGTTATCTTTCACTCCATCTGCATTGTCACAAAAGAACAAAAGTAAAGATAGTGACACCAACCTCACAATGAGCTGACAAAGTCCCAGATGATCTGAGACAGTCACTTCCTAATGCCACCCTTCTCCTCACCTCCAGATTTAGCTGTGGGGCTGGGGAGGGAGCAAAATATGTTACCTCCAGATCTTTAGCTTGGGCTGAGTTAGGAGAGGAGTTTACTAAAATTGCTAAAATACGCAGAGATTCTGGTACCTCTCTGGGACGGAGGGGTGGGCATGGGTCTCTGATTCCTAGAGGTTAGATCATCTAGAAGTTCCTCAGTATTTGTAGAGTGAATTAAGTTTTCCTGTGAATCTTCATTAACCACAGTTGTATTAAGCTTAAGTTCTATCCTTTATAGTCTAAAAACAATGTTTTTTAATTGTCCTAATTATTTAAATTTTCTAAAATTGAAAATGCTTTTTTTTTTTTTCAAACTAAGCCAGCAGTGTCCATTTGCATCCTCTTCATTCTACCCTGTCTTATATTCTTAGACTCTGCAGGGTCCATGTCGCCCCTGCTCATAACAAGTGACCTCTGTTCTGTATTCTTCAGTGGCATTCAATCCTATTTCCTTCTCATCTCATTCAGGGCAGAATAGGCCTGGAAGGACATAAACTTCTCTTACCTGATGAACCAGTTTTTTTACAGTTTATATGTATTAGCTGATAATAGAGAATTTGTAAATTGCGTTTCCCATAAACCAGGAAAGAATGATGTCATATATGTGTGTCCTTTGTTCCCCTTTCCTCTCTCTTTTCTTGTCCATTTTATATATGTTACCAAGGCTTATGTCATCACACAGTTTTGTATGTGTGGTAAATTCTCCTGATTGTAAGCCTACGTTTCCAGATCAAACCTGTATTTACTGGGTTAGTATCATTCAGCATATCATTTCTTCTACAGAGCTTACCTCACCTCATCCCCGTATAGTCTTGAATGGCAAAAAATGAGTGAATTCTTGAAAAAGTAACCTGCAAAGGCTTTTGATAACATCATCTACCTCTGGAGAGCTTTTAACAACACTGTAGCTCTTGAGGCAATCAGGTCATTACGCTCAAAAGTTTTAAGGAAAAAAGTTTGGTTTTAAATTTTTATGTGTGTCCAGCTGGACTAATCTGAAAAATGTAGGTATTTCAGAAGAATGTGTCTGAGTCATATCAATGAGCTAAAGATTTTCTTGTTTTCAGACTAGAAGAAATGGAAGAAAAATATCTAATGAGAGAATCAAAACCGGAAGATATCCAGATGATTACAGAATTAAAAGCCATGCTTACAGAAAGAGACCAGGTCATAAAGAAACTAATTGTAAGAAATTTTGTTTTTGGTGTAACCGTGTGGTAATCAATAGACTGTTGGTTGGGAAAGTATTTTTAAGTAATGCTAAATGAACATTGAAAGTACAAAATATGTGCATTGTGATTGAAAGTTTATTAAAATGTTTATGAGTGAGGATAAGAAATATAAAGAAATGTTAAATTTGGTATTAGGGTAAGGGACTTGTGCCTCTTTTTTAATATTTTTTAAAAAAAACTTTTTTTAACACATACTGAATGTTTAGCATGTCATTGCCATTGTACAGTTAATGTACTATTGAAATGTGTGTGTGTGTGTGTGTGTGTTGCACATGTAGAATTAGAATGGGATAGGAAAGAACAGTCCACATATGCAGGCATTGGTCTGCACTGTACACTTGCAGGTTAGTCATGTTAATTTCCTAAAGTGTGCTCCACTGAACCCTGATCCAAGGAGATACTGCAGGGAAAAGAGGTCCATGATCTAGCCTAAGGAAAGCTCCAGGCTATCTCTTGGAGAGTCTCATGTTCACACTGAGGTGTTAGGGGCTCTGAGAAGTCCATCAGAGAAGAAAATAGAGATTTAACAAGAAATACACTGCCGTCATTAAAGCCATTATTCTTCAAGAATAAAAAATTCACAAATGTTTTAAAATTCATAAAACATTTCAAGGTCTTCTAAAATTCTGTGTCCTGATCGATAATTAAAATATTGCTTTTTACTGCCACTATCAAATGAAAACCTTTCAGAATAAAACTAGAAATAGAATGCTAATCACTCTATTTGCTCATTGATTTTTTCAACTGAAAACTTTGAACACTGGCATGCAAAGAGAGCCTTTATAAGAACGTTTATTTCTGAAGTCCTTTTTAATTAACCTATCTCTTTTAGCCTTTAGGAAAGCCTTCCTGTTGTCTGGGACTAGAAGTTCATGCCAAAAGCAACAAGTAGTAGATTGGAGTTCATAGATGGAACACAGGAGCAGGCACTGGAAAGATAAGAGTGTGTGCTGCTTCAATCTACTGACCACACAGTTTTCCAAGCATTGTGAACATGAGCGTTGACCTCATAGATTGCTCTGATAGCAGTGGACTGATGGAAAATTACCTTACGTCCCACACATGAAATTAGCAAATGTATTCAGTGTATTTCATCCATGGTCCATAGAAATAGCTACTGATTTTCTGGTTTTTACTAAGCAGGTGTTACAGATATATAATTGTATTTTTCCTCACAACAGGATAGGTATTAGACTTCAAAGAGTGAAGTAACTTTCCAAAGCAACACAGCTAGTCGGTGACAGGGCCAGGAATCCAGCCAAGGATTGTTCCACACCTTGTCCACTACACCCTGATTCCGTGGACTGAGAGACACATGGGCTGAGATTAACGAGGCAAATTACAGTCAGTGGCAACTAAGAGGGGTGAAGAATCCAGTTCTACTAGAGCACCGCCATGCGTTGCACACACTGTTCCGTTTCCCTACGTGTTTACTTCCTGCAGTCTGGTTGTTCAGTTAGCACGTGGTGTTGATGAGGCCAAAGGCAAAGAGTCTATCCCTGGATGGGCTGTTCAGTTTTCCTCTGTTCTGTGGTTACCATTGCTGTAATACGTTGATGTCTCAGAGAGAAGATTAGGCAAGATCAAATATGTTTCTAGTAGTCAAGAATGATGCTATATCATAGTGTCTTCTTCATACGTGGAAACAACTCAGCCACGTACACGGCCCTGTGAATGCAAGTTAAGCCTGCTCAAACTGCACAGTCAGCTCTTTGGAACAGAGATGGGACCAAATAAAATGTTTAGGTCCAGTCTCAAAAGGAAAAGGTATTAAGGGGTAGAGCAGAGTCCCAGAGCAAAGGGTTTGACAGTGTTGAAAACTTACCCATCAGTGGTCTTTAAGGCACTGGCAGTCAGGTCCAGAAATCTTTGAACAAGGTATATCAGTCTTCATTTCAGGTTTTGTATTAAATTTTGAATGAAATGGCATTTATACAATTAAGTTTTTAAATATTCAATAGAAAATGTTTAAGAGATGTTTGTAATTCTTTTGCATAGGAGGATAATAAATTTTATCAGCTGGAATTAGTCAATCGAGAAACTAACTTCAACAAAGTGTTTAACTCAAGTCCTACTGTTGGTGTTATTAATCCATTGACTAAGGTATGTGCTGTAAACACTGTAAAATAGGGATATCGTTTAAAACTTGATTAAAATTTTTATAAAATATTTAGAGAAGCATAGGATAAAGCTTCCAAAAAAATGTTTTCTTAAATTTAGTGATCTAGGACTAAAATCTATGACTTTTTCATTCATTTTCAGAATGAGACTCTAATAACAGTCATTTGTTCATACTCCTTAAAATAATATTTTATTAATATTATAAAACCTTACCATTTTGTTTTTCATGTATCTAAAGAAAACTAACTTATAAATCTCCTCAAAACAATTTCTCATCATTTCCTTAGTATTCACTATCCTCCAAGGGGTCCTGAAAGACACTCCAGCCCTGCAGGGGACCCCATAGCTCTCCCTAACTTACGGCCTGCCATCTTAATGGCCCTTGGGTTGAACGTGTTATTTTGTTGCCTACTAATCTTCAGAGAAGGGCTTTACTTCTCAGTCTTGCAACCTTTACTGACAGTTAAAATTGAACATGACCTATTCTGATACTTCGCTACTCTCTTAGACAGAAGAGCCTTGTAGACAAAGGAAATGGCCCTGGCTAAGTCTTAGACATCCTGTACCCCAGCTTCCTGGGGCTGCCATCGCAGTGCCTTGGGTATAGTGGGTATTCAATAAATGTTTGTTCAGTTGCAAAATTTCATCAGGTTTTCTATAAGCCACCACAAATTATTCTAATGATTAAAGCAAGTAATAAATAATTATGTATATTGGCTTCATAGGGATTACATATCTTTTGACAGAAATCAGTAGCAGAAATAAAAGGGCTAGTGCTAAAGCTATTTTTTTAAGTCAAATTTAGTAAATTTGCACATCATGCCTAATTTCTGTTAAGCTTTTAGTAGAAATTTTTGCTTTCAAAGCTCATAAAGCTTCTCTGTTAAAAACATGGAATCTTTCTTTCTTTCACAGTTTAAAGTGCTTCAAACTTTAAACTAATTACTTTATAAAATAGAATGACTTAGGGCCCAGCCCAGTGGCGCAGTGGTTAAGCGTGCACGTTCCGCTTCAGCAGGCTGGGGTTCACCGGTTCGGATCCCGGGTGTGGACATGGCACCGCTTGGCAAGCCATGCTGTGGTAGGCGTCCCACATATAAAGTAGAGGAAGATGGGCACAGATGTTAGCTCAGGGCCAGTCTTCCTCAGCAAAAAGAGGAGGATTGGCAGCAGATGTTAGCTCAGGGCTGATCTTCCTCGGGAAGAAAAGAATGACTTAAATCTTTTGTAAAATAGAATGACTGTAGTAGGCAGGCTCATTGCTGTGTCTCCAGAGCCTACAGTACTGCCGGGCACATAGAAGGCTCTCAATAAACAACTGCTGAATGAATGAATATAGTTTTAGTTTTTAAATTGATAATTTAGGGTGAAATAAGTTTTTAATTATAAAACAGATTATGAGACTTATTAAAACAAGATATCCTAGAAAAATTTTCCTTTTATTTTTTATTTATTTTATCGGAATTACATTTTTAGCTACAAAACCATTACTGTAGAACTTTACCAATGATACTTTTGATTTCTTAAAATAGAAACTTTAAGGAAGTTTAATTATCCCTCTGGTGACTAGAACAAGAAAATGCAAAAGATACATCTCTTCAAGAACTTTCAAACTACTTTTGACTCCTAGTAGTGACTTCAGTTTTCACAAATAGTTCTGAAGAAGACATTATTCTCCCTTTCTTTTTTCAGTAATGCTAAAACAGGCTCCTTGTCAGAGGCTCTGATTCATAGAATATGACATAGAAGACAACGTCTGGGTAGTGACATCATTACTTTATAAGTAAAGGAAAAGGGCCGTCTTGTCTATTAATGGTATTTTTTTCTAAACTCTGGAGTCAGTTTACAAAAAAATTATTTCATAAATTTAATTAGCATCCATTTTATTAGTAAAATGTGGAAATATTCAAAATATTTACAGCATAATTTTTATTCTTCATAGCAAGATGATGCTCATTGATTCTAGAGGTGTAAATAAAATAGACTAAAGTTAATGATTTGCAAACTGATTGATAGATTTTGATAATCTGCAATTGTATTCTTCTTCTTATCTGTTAATTTTAAAAACCAGGGGCCAGCCCTGTGGCCTAGTGGTTAAGTTCAGTGTGCTCCGCTTCAGTGGCCTGGGTTCATGGATTCAGATCCTGGGCGCAGACCTACACCACTTGTCAGCGATACTGTGGTGGCGACCCACATATAAAGTAGAGGAAGACTGGCACAGATGTTAGCTCAAGGCTAATCTTCCTCAGAAAAAAAGAAAAACAAAAGACCAACTAACATGGACCACTTCTGTTTTAAAACTTCTAAATTTTTTAAAACTATTGTGAGCCAATTAATGATACTACAAATTAATTGGGAAATAAGGCTTAATTGTGCAGATTTAATTTTCTCTCTTCAGAAAGATGGTGCAGTGAATTTAAAACCAAATTATTTCTCTGAGTCAGCTTTAGGTCTTAAGTAGAAATGTGAGATTTGTTTCAAACTACTTTGCCAAGCATTTTCTCGTTCCTTTTTTTTCCAGGCAAGGACTGCCTCCCTTTGACAGATGGCTAAAGTTCATGGACCTTTCTTTTAATTACTTTAACTTTATCCCTTCTCCTAATTTTAGCCTAAATCCATTTAACCTTGTGGTATCTGCAAGACCTACTCTTTCCCCCTTTCTTTTCCCTTTTCCTCCCAGTATTCTTTACCCCTTGGCATTCTTTCCCCCTCCCCCCCCCCCGCCATGAACTATTCCTAAATGTTTCTTCCTCATTCCTTCTGTCCTAGCAGCATGTCTGTCTGTGAGGATTCCATGTAGATAAAGAACACCTCCAAGGATCACCAGACCACGCTTTGGGTAACACTGGTTCATTTTAACATCCCAACTTAACAGAAAACTTCTAAAATTTTCCCATGCCAAATTTATATCTTCTACTATTCCTATTTTCTCATGTGTCCTTATGCAGGGACTATCCTCACATGTATTATTTTTAATGCAGCAAAAGAAGAAGAATGATAAATCACCAACAAACAGGTTTGTGAGTGTTCCCAATCTAAGTGCTCTGGAATCTGGTGGAGTGGGCAATGGACATCCTAACCGCCTGGATCCCATTCCTAATTCTCCAGTCCACGATATTGAGTTCAACAGCAGCAAACCACTTCCACAGCCAGTGCCACCCAAAGAGCCCAAGACATTTTTGAGGTGAGCCCCGTCTCACCAGGGATTTTTTTTCCTTTTCTTTTCTTTTTTAACTTGAGAAATTTACCTTCTTACATTGTAGAAATCCACTGCTTTAAGAACAGCCTAGGAAAAGATATATTACTGTGAAATATTTTCAAAGTATATTTATCCCCTCTCTAGAGCACTCCTTTTTGACTCTGTTAAAAGATTTTTTCTAATTTCTTGTCAATTTTCTAAATGCTTAAAGAGGTGCTAATGTAATTCATATGCTTAGGATTTTAATATTTATAAACCTTTGTTTTTATTATTGTCACCAATTTTTCAGTAATAATCCATCCTTATTACAGAACTTAAAAAAATAATTAAGTAGCTTTTGTTTCTGTTTCTTATATGTTTATTTTTTTCCCCTTTCTTGTTTAACCATGCTTATTGCCAAAATAAAAAATACATAATCTCTGGGAACTTAATGATACACATAAGCAAAAATAAATTTAGAAAAAATAATTTTTATAATTAACATTCCAATTTTAATTTATCTCAGTTTATTAAATGTATTAACAAGTAAAATTTGAATAACTTCCAGTTGTTTATCCATTAAATAACTAAAGTCAGAAAATACTGTCGTTATGCTTACCTTACTATTTTGTGCTGCTTTATTTATTTTTAACTTATTCTTAGTAAATCTCAAGCGGTGTCACTAGTAATAGTCTTACAGGCAGACTATCTTTTTCCAGGCTAAGTGGTTAATGACATAGTTAATGAGTAATTATTTTAAGTAGAAAAAGATAGCAAGAATGGAAAATAGTCACATACACCTTTGAATGTGTCTCCTGCTAAATCTTTTGTGTTGCTTATTTTCCCTTGTGCATGGGTATATTCAGGTATCAGTAGGATGCATGTGCATGAGCTCAAGGAACGTGACTACTGGAGTTTCCATTACACATTGTTGCGTGCCTTGTAATTTCCCCCAGAGACGGTAGGGATTCTCTTGTTTTCTCAACTAGCCCAAAGAATCTTTAGTTAGAATTAAGATATGTATAAATTACAGAACTTTGAGGATGGAGGGGAAATTGGCTTTTTAACGTGCTCCTTTTCCCCTAGAGTATTTGCTTATGGAATTATGAAAGTTTACTATAAATATACATATGGTAAAATAGAATACCATGGTTTAGCTACTTAATTTAGTTATAGTTAAGGACACATCTGAAAGAATCAAATGCTGTGTCAGATTCTAAAATTTTAATTACCTACAAGAAAAACGGTGCTGAAAGAGAGGAATGTTATCTTGTTCTCTCATTTCCCACAATTCCTCCTAAATTTCTTTATTCAAAGAAGGTGACATTATTTTTCTCAACTGTCTGATGTTTGTTTTGTGTAATTGTTGCCATGTGACTCCTCCTTACCTGACTTCATCTGAGCCGCTGATGCCCTCTCATGGAGTGGAGAACCCCATGTAGTGCAGAGGAAGGAGCAAAGCTTTAAAGTGCATCTTCTAGCATAGGGAGCAAGTCGTGGTTACCTAGACTGATGTTTTATGTGCTTTTCCCTTCATTTTGCAAAACAGCGTAATGCTGGGTTACATGTCTCTCTTTTTATGAATTCAGTCCTCCTCAGAGTGAAGCTTCCCCGGTGGCTTCTCCAGATCCCCAGCGCCAGGAGTGGTTTGCCCGGTACTTCACATTCTGAAAGAATTGTGTTGGCACAGCTCTGTGTGGACTGTTACTAAGAGCATGACCTTATACAGATCATTATGTGAACAGGCTTTCCTATGTCAAACACTGTGAATGAGAAAGTATTTGTCTCTCCAATTTAAAAATGCACTGTATTTCCTGTGATATTTATTGGAATCACTCTATAAGGTACTATATTATATGTGTAATTATAACAGTTATTTTTATTTGAGATGGAAGAGTCTTTAACCTTTGTAATTACTGCATAATAAATTTTGTTAGAACAAACAATAATGCTTTTCATTCTTTTCTAGTAAGTTTTTTAAATTTTGAAATACTTTTTAATTACAGGTAAGACTTGCCAAAAAAGTTTTATTGATAATCATAAAATATCAAATTATTGGATATTCAATAATCATAAGAAAACCAGCCTCGGAAAATATGTTATAATCTATTAATTTGTTCCATGACCATGTATAACTATAACTACTGTGTTCTCTAAACTTACAAGGCTAAAATGAAAACCCTTGTGGAAATTCTGGACTGAAGTATATAAAATACTGCTGATTACAGTGTTTTTTAAAATTATTCTGATAGCTGAGCCTCTAGAACTTCTAGGATAGTTAGTATCTGTGATTAATATTATGCGTTGTGGCCAAAAGTTATTGGGTGAAGAGACAATCAGTTCTATCTTAATTTGTCTTAATAGCCAGTTAGCTTTAAGTATTGACGCATGAACATGGACTCAGCTAACCGCTCTCACATCTCAGTGAGCCCTCTTGCTCTGTAAGCTTTCAGTCCATGTGGGCAGGCTGCTATCCTGTGGCCTGAAAGAATGTGTCCATTTCTCCTGCGCCCAATTTAGTTGATTTAGTAATGTAGATTTTAGAGGAATCTGAGTGAACAAGGTAAACGCAAATACATGATCTATGAATGATTGTAATAATGTTAAAGACCAACTTTTTAAATGGTTATTATGTGTCAGTCACTATGCTAAGGGGGCAATAGAAAGATTATCTCATTGAATCCTCACAAAATCTTCAAGGAATAAACCATTGCATATGAGTACGCACAGTTGGTAGCATGTTCTTTAAGTTATCTTTAAGTTGAGAAAAAGTTTCCACAAAATACTTGGTCTGAATTTCTTTTTCCTTTAACTAAGAGATTGAATTTTTCAAGAAAAATGGTTCACGCGTATTTCAAAAAATAAAAAACAGTTATGAGCACATTGTCTTGCCCCTAGTTTGTACATATCTCATAATTTGGACACTACTTACCAAGTATCTGATGATTAGCACTCATGCAGGTGACTGTGCTCCACATGAGCATACGAAGGTGATGAACACCTGTGCTCAAGGAGCTCGCTGTACACTTTCTGAAATAGTCCAGAACCAAACTTTTTTTTTTTTTTTTTTTTTACAGCACTAACAGAAGAGCCACAAATAAGATTTATGGAGTGTACAATAGGAGCAGAGAGGAGGAAGTGATAATTGTGGCTACCTAACTAAGGTGTGAAGCCACCTAAGCTCGACATGGAAGTGGTACCCAAGTGTAATATTGAAAGATGAATAGGAATTAACCGGATAGACCAAAGGCAGGGCTGTTCCAGGCACAAGCTGAAAGTCAGGATAGAGGAGACCGGCTGCCTCCAGAGAACTCAGAGCAGTCCTGCAGGACCAATGTGGCATCAGACAGCAGCCATTTCTTGAGCACATATCTTGTATTAGATAGTACACTTTTAACATTTGAACCCCTCCACAATTCAGATGAAGAAACTGAACACTCCCTCAACACACACACAATCATACAACTGGTAAAGGTTGAAACCTGTGCTCTTTCCATTGTTACAAATGGCCTGAAATGCTTAGTAAGGAATTCAACTTGATCCTCTAGAATTTGGAGCAGGTAATAAATTACATGATTAGATTTAAAGAGTTTTTAAATCACTATATTGGCTGCAATTTGTTCAGAAAAGATGGAGACCTGACTAACAGCAAGACCAGTTCAAGACTTAGAGAATTCATTCAGATGAGGACTGAACCAAAGAATTGTTAATGGGAATGGAGAGGAGGGGATAAAGAATGAAAATGTAGAATTGATGGGAGTTGGTGACAAATATGTGTGGAACATGAAAGAAAACGAAGTATGGGCAAAAGATGAAGTTTGATTTCAGATGTATTGAAATTAAAGTTTCTCTGGAATAATTAATAGGCAGTTAAATGCAAGGATCTGGAGCATGGCATATATGAGATTGATAAAGCCAAGGGTCTGGATGCAAACAGGAAATGGGGTTGTGGATAGAATGTTGGGGGGCACCAACATTTAAGGGGCAGGCAGAGCTTGAATGAGAATAAGTAGAGTTACAGATCCACAAAAGCATGATGTCGTGCAAGAAGGATGTTTCAAAGAGCAGCCAACCAACAATGTCAAGTGCTGTAGGGATCAAAGGGAAATAACGGGAAGTGTCCATTGGCTGTGACAACTAGAAAATGGACCTAGCAAAAGCAGATTCAGGGTAATGGTAGCAGCCAAAGCTAGATCCCAGGGAAGTGAGTTGGGAGGAAGTTGAGACGGTGAGTGAAAACCCCCCTTTGAAGAAACTTGGCTATACAAGGAAGAGGAAAGAGAGAAGGTGATAGTGACACTGAGATGCAAGGTCAAGGTGGGTTTTATTTGTGTTTATCATTTCTTTGTGATGAGAAGAGAAAGAAGGAGAGGGATTAAAAGGACAAGAGAAAGAGAAGAGACCAAAAGTTTTATAACAAACTTCAACTGTCACTGGGTTATATGTAATAACATTAAAGAGACAGTCAAAGAAGTCATATATAAATGGTTAACATTATGATTGAAGAAAAAATAAAGTTTCAGCAAGACATTCATTTTGGTAGAATATAAAGCAACGTGGACACCTAGAGGCCATCTCTTCTAATCTCTCGGATACCAGCTGGGTGTCCTACAATTCAATTTAATTCTGACACTGTCCACCAGGAGATAGCATCAGATCCCACAGGTTAAGGGCTCAGTCCTGCAAGACTGCCCTCCACTTCAGATGCCAATCACAAGCCCCAGGTTGTTACCTGTGCTTTTGACCACCTGGCTATAAATCAGAGATTACCACGAACCCCTCCTTGGGTTTGATTAATTTGTTAGAGTGGCTCACAGAAGTCAGTAAACCCTTTCACTCACTAGATTACCAATTTATTACAAAGGATATTACAAAGAACATTAAAGGGTATGAATCAACAGCCAGATGAAAACATACACGGGATGGGGTCCCAAACAAAGGAGCTTCTTTCCTTGTGGAGTTTGAGGCTCGGTACAGTGGCACGTGAAAGCGTTCTAGTTCCCCATCCTGGAAGTTCTCTGAACCCAGCCCTTTTGGGTTTTTATGGAGACCTTATTACATGGGCAAGATTGCGCAAATCATTGCCCATTGGTCATTGAACTCAATCTCCAACCCGTCTCCCCTTCCTGACCCATCCTTAGGTGGAGTCCAAAAATCACCTCATTAACATAACAAAAGACACCTTTATCACTCTTATTGTAGGAAATTCCAACGGTTTTAGGGGGAGCTCTTTGCCAGAAACTGGCCGAAGATGTATTACTTTAATAGATCACGGTATCATGCTTACCTTAGAAGATGTCAGACTGATTTTTACATCTAGGTCAAGATGTTTTGTTCTTACCTCATTCTGTCACCTCTTTCATAGCCAATCGTATGTAGGTATGATTAAAACTCTTGGTGTTTTTATTCTTAACACCATATCTTAAAATATTTACCTAAGGCTTTTCATCATCATCAAACAGTATCTAACTTGTAGCTTTTTACCCAAACACTCTGATTCTAAGTCTGAGATGAAGAGATAGGCCTTAAGAGGAGAACTATAAGGAATATTTTCTTTGCATAATGGCACTCTGTACTAGAGCTAGGACAGAAAACATGCTTCTTGAACAGCGGAACCATGATTGGTTTGTTTTGCTGCATCTTTCATCATATTGTAGAGAGTATTAATGTGGGTTGGGGGTGGAGAAGAAAAAATTTATGGTTGGAATTGCTTCATTCGTGTCCACAGGAACCATATGCAAAAGTCTGCCAAAAAGCAATACAAATGAGATACTTAGAAATATAACAGAAACACATTTCTTATTTAAGTATTCAGATTCCAAAAATGTATTAATGATAAAAGCATATGAAAATATTTTGAGAGCAGTATCCTGCTTTGGACCCAGCTCAAAATCCATACAAAGTCTCTTAAGTATTAATTTATTTTCATATAAGAAACGGAGAACATTTTATCTTTCAAATAAAAGGTCAACAACATAATTGATGGAATTATATTCCAGGAATATAAATATCTCTGTAATTTTCTGAATGTAGCTATATTTAATTTCAACCATAATTTTAATTTACTTTTATTCATAGTCAAAATCTGTTTGAAATAGAATAGGTAGCCCAGAAATAAACTCTCACATATATGATCAAATGATTTTTGACAAAGGTGCCAAGATCATTCAATTATGAAAGGACAGTCTTTTCAACGAATGGTGCTAGGAAAACTGGATAGCCACATGCAAAAGAATAAAGATGGACCCTTACCTTACACCATATACAAAAACTAACTCAAAATGGATCAAAGACCTAAAGATAAAAGCTAAAACTATAAAACTCTTAAGAGAAAATATAAGGTAAACCTTCATGACATTGGATTTGGCAATTATTTCTTGGATATGACACCAAAAGCACAGGTAACAACAAAATGATAAATTGGACTTCATCAAAATTAAAAACTTTTGTGCATCAAAGGACTATCAACAGAGTGAAAAGGCAACTCCCGCAAAATGGGAGAGGATATTTACAAAGCATATACTGATAAGGGATTAATATCCAGAATATATAAAGAACTACTAAAACAACAACAAAGCGCAATTCAAAAACGGGCAAAGAGCTTAGAGATTTCTCCAGAGAAGATATACAAATGGCCAATAAGCACAGGAAATGCTCAACATCACTATTCGTTAGAAAAAAGTAAGTTAAAACCACAATGAGTTACCACTTCACACTCATTAGGATGGCTTTTCTTTAAAAAAAAAAGTGTTGGCAAGGATGTGGAAAAATTGGAGCCCTTCTGTATGGCTGGTGGGAATGTAAAATGGTGCAGTCACTGTAGAAAAAGGTTTGGCAGTTCCTCAAAAAGTTAAACATAGAATTACCATATAATCCAGCAATTCCACTTGTAGGTATATAACCGAAAGCAGAATTGAAAGCAGGAACTCAAACAGTTACTTGTACACCAATGGCCATAGAGGCATTATTCACAATAGCCAAAAGGTAGAAACACTCCAAAGGTCCACCAACAGATGAAGGGATAAACAAAATGAAAAACCCAGTCTTTCTCTCTTGTTGTAGGGAAAAACTTCCATTCAGTCTATCTCCTGTGTGACTCCTTTACTCATACAAAACACTTCATTTCTGACACTGTGGTCACCAAATGTATGGAAGATTCTCCCCACAACAAGCAAGTCTTTGACACCAGCTGGATGTCCTACAATTTAACTCAATTCTGACACTGTCTACATGAAGATAGCATCAGATCCCACAGATTAAGGGCTCAGTCCCACGTCTGCCCCCACACACACCCATGCTTCAGATGCCAGTCGCAAGCCCAGGTTATCACCTGTGCTTTTGAATAACTGGCTGTAGACCAGAGGTTCTAATGATCCTCTCCTTGGGTTCAATTAATTTGCTAGAACAGCTCATAGAACTCAGGGAAACACTTATGTCTACCAGTCTATTAAGAGATATAAAGGATACAGATGAATAGCCAGATGAAGAAATACATAGGGCAAAGTCTGTGAGGATCCTGAGCACAGGAGCCTCTGTCCTCATGGAGTCAGAGTGCATTACCTTCCCTGTTTGGATGTGTTTGCCAAGCTGGAAGCTCCCCGAATCCTGGACATTTGGGATTTAATGGAGGCTTCCTCATTGTAAATGATCGATCATTAACTCCATTTTCAGCCCTTCTCCCTTCTCAAGAAAATGGGGGCTGGGGCTGAAAATTCCAAGCTTCTAATCATGGCTTCATCTTTCTGGTAACCAGCCGCCATCCAGGAGCCCCAGTAGTGCTCTTATTGCTTAGGAATTTACAAGGATTTTAGGATCCTTGTGTCAGGGATGGGGTCAAAGACAAATATTAGAACAAAATTGCTCCTAGAGTTCTTATCACTTAGAAAATTACAAGAGTTTTAGGAGCTTTGTGCCAGGAACTGAGGGCAGAGACCAATATATTTATTTTTTATCATCTCACAATAGCAGAAAGTGGTATATACATACAATGGAATATTATTCAGCCTTAAAAAGGAATGAAATTCACATGCTAAGTGAAATAAGCCAGACAAAAGAACAAATACTGTACAGTTCCACTTATGTGAGGTACCTAGAATAGACAAATTCATAAAGACAGAATAGAGTGTGTCAGGAACTGAAGGAAGGAAGTAAAGGAAAATTATTTTAACTTTTTTTTTTTTTTTTTGCTGAGGAAGATTAGCCCTGAGCTAACATCTCTTGCCAATCTTCCTATCCTTTTTCCTTGAGGAAGATTAACCCTGAGCTAACATCTGTGCCAATCTTCTTCCCCTTTATGGGTGGGTTGCTGCCATAGCATGGCTGACAAGTGGTGTAGGTCCGCGCCCAGGACCCAAACCCATGAACCTGGGCTGCTGAAGTGGAGCACACTGAACTTAACCACAACACCATGGGGCCAGTCCCAAAGGAGAATTATTGTTTAATGGGTACAGAGTTTTTGTTTGGGATGATAAAAATGTTCTGGAGATGGATAGTGGTAATGATTGCAGAACATTATGAATATACTTAATGCCACTGAATTGTACACTTAAAAATGGTTCAAATGCTAAACTTTATGTCATATTTTACCACAATAAAAAAAAAACAGCAAAATCAAAAATAAACAAGTGGAACTACATCAAACTAAAATAGCTTCTGCAGAGCAAAGGAAATCATCAATAAAATGAAAAGGCAACCTACTGAATGGCAGAAGATATGCAAATCATATATCTGATACAGGGTTAATGTGCAGAATATAGCAAGAACTGATACAACTCAGAAAAAACAAACAATTTGATTAAAAAATGGGCAGAGGACCTGAATAGACATTTTTCCAAAAAGACATACAAATGGCCAACAGGCACATGAAAAGATGCTCAACATCACTAATAACCAGGGAAATGCAAATCAAAACCACAATGAGATATCACCTCACACCTGTTAGTATGGCTAAAGACGAGAAATAAGTGTTGGCAAGGATGTGGAGAAAAGGGAATTCTTGTGCACTGTTGGTGGGAATGTAAATTGGTGCGGCCACTATGGGAAACAGTATGGAGATTCCTCCAAAAATTAAAAATGAACTATATGATCCAGCATTCTACTTCTGAGTATTTGAAGAAAATGAAAATACTAACTCAAAAAGATACATGGACACCCCATGTTCATTGCAGTATTATTTACAATAGCCAAGACATGGAAACAACCTCACTGCCCATCAACAGAAGAATGGATAAAGAAAATGTGCAGTATGCACACAGTAGAATATTACTCAGACATAAAAAAGTATGAAATCTTGCCATTTGCAACAACATGGATCAACCTCAAGGGCATTATGCTAAGTGAAGTAAGTCAGATAAAGACAAATACCATGTGATCTTATTTATACGTGGAATCTTAAAAAAACCAAGCTCATAAATACAGAGAAGAGAGGGTGGTTGCCAGAGGTGGGGGTTAGGGTGTGGGAGAAATGGATGAAGGGGATCAAAAGGTACAAACTTCCAGTTATAAAATAAATAAGTCATGAGGATGTAATGTACAGCATGGTGACTATAGTTAATAATACTGTACTTCATATTTGAAAGTTGCTGAGAGAGTAGATCTTAAAAGTTCTCATCCCAAGAAAAAAATTTTTTGTAACTATGTAAGGTGACAAATGTTAACTAGATTTATTGTGGTGATCATTTTGAATTGTATACAAATATCAAATCATTATGTTGTACACCTGAAATTAATGTTACATGTTAATTCTCTCAATTTAAAAAATAAATTAACAAAAAGATTAAGTAGCAGAGTCCTATCCCAGTGACTCTGTATTGTTTTCCAAATAAAAGTACTTAAATTATATTATAAATCACTATATTTGCAAATTATTTAAGGCAAAATCTCTTCTGTTAAATAAGATTCATTCCTTTTGCTTTTTTCTACATGCCATTTTCTACATGAATGTGCTGCTATTTGGTACTTCAGCATATGTTTAAGCCTCAGCATCTGAACAGAAGATGCTTGGAGGATATAGTTAGAGATGGAGAACAACCGAAGAAGATTACTTCAGACGCTAGGGGAATGTCATGTACAGACCAACTCGTGGGTTTCACCTTGTGTATTACCAAGGCATTTACCCTTCTTATATGAGTTTTCTGGGCTTGTGCCTTAAATACCTTTCTGTTGCCACCCAGTAGCCTCTCTGGTCATCTCCTCTGTGAAGGCTTTTTCCACACCCTCACACTGAATTAGATGTTCCTTTCTAGGTGCACCCATAGCACTTAAATTACAATTATTCCATCACTCAACAAATACTTATTGAGTGCCTATTATGTGCCAGGCATTACTTAAGGTAGCTGGGATAAATATATCATTGAACAAAGCAGACAGATATCCCTGTCCTCATGGAACTTAGATTAGAAGCAGGGGAGATAGACAATAAACAATAAACATAATAAATACATCGAATGTTAGAAATTGGTAAGTGCTATAGAAAAAGGAAAAAGGATGGTAGGGTAAGAGAGCTGGGGTGAGAAGGGATGGGCGTGATGCAGTATTAAACAGAATGTCCTGGTTAGCCTCATTAAAAGGTGATACAGGAGCAAGGACTTGTTTTCTGTCTCCCCAAATGCTCTTAAAGTCAATTACCATGTAAGATGGTCCCCAATTTTCGATGGTTTGACTTAGAATTTTTCAACTTTACAATGGTGCAAAAGTGATACCCATTCAGTAGAAATTGTACTCAAGTCTAAATCTTGCTCTTTTCCTGGGCTAGCCCTACGCAGTAGGATACTCTTTGGACAGTGTTTCATGATGCTGGGCGGTGGCAGCGAGCCGCAGCTCCCAGGCAGCCACACGATCAGGAGAGTGACTGATCGGTAGACTTACAACCATTCCGTACCCATATAACCATTGTTTTTCAGTTCAGTAATCAAGAAATTACATGAGATATTCAACACTTTATTGTAAAATAGGCTTTGAGGTGGATGATTTTGCCCAGCTGTAGGCTAATATAAGTGTTCTGAGCACATTTAAGGTAGGCTAGGCGAAGCTATGCTATTCGGTAGGGTAGGTGTTTGCCTGCACAGCCAGTTGAGCAAGCAGTGCAGGAGAGGGTGCAGAAAGACAGAGGAAATGACCCAGAGAGGGCATAGGAGACATGTAGGTTTATTGGGACTTACGTACAGGGAGTGTCCAGGGGCGGCTGCCTGGATGGACTGGTGCACCTGCTACCACAGGCAGAGAGGGGGTTGCTTATGTAGGCAGGGGAACAAAGGCTATGTACTTGCAAAGAGGGACTGTCCTTGGTACAACCAGCGTTCCCAGGAACAGTAGCTCACGTGGAAGGGCTCTGCATCCCTTCCAGACATGCTGTTCTTTCCCATAAGATCCAGGTTGGCCAGGCCCTGGATTATTACAAATCCCAGACGGTTGGCATCCTGCTCAGAAGGGGGCCAGAAGGACACATGATTGTAATAGTGCACATAGGTTATTGCTGAGCAAGCAGGGACCTACAGTGTATTAAATGCATTTTCAACTCACAATATTTTCAACTTGTAATGGGTTTATCAGCATGCAGCCCCGTCGTAAGTTGAGAAGATCTGTAATTTATCTTTCAGTTTTCCTTGCTACTACAATGCCTGACTCCTAGTAGGTTATTGGATGAACTGAATGAACTAGATCTGTATCTTTAAGAGAAACTGACTCCATGTGTGTGTCCAGATGTTCACGCACACGTGTGTGTATGATTGTATATATACACCTAAATTCTTTTACATTCTAAATTCATTGCCATTTTATATTTATATGTATACATTAATATATACATACACTGCTTCATTCAAAAAGGATTTGACGTGAGGCCAAAGAAGACACAATAAAAATATATTTTTTTTGTTGAAGCTACTAAGTAAATAGTAGTGGAAAATCAGGACTAATTGAAAAGAGAACACAAACACGTAATTGAAGGCCAACATAACTGGGCTGCAACTTCAGTGTCTGCCCGACGCCTCTCTGAGCTTGGGTGAAAGGATGCACGGTTGTATGATTCTTACTATGGGAAAAGAGGAAGCCTTCTCAGGAGGAGAAAGCTTCCCTGGGCCTGAATTCTGGGAGGAATTCCTGTAGAACTTCAGTATAGGAGACAATTGGATAGAATAGTGAATGGTGTTCTTAATTATTTTTACAAGAAAACAAGTGAATTTCACAAAGCTGTTTTTTTAAGTAATCTTTGATAAAAAGGGAAGTTATAGCATTTACGAATAACAATGTAAGAAATTCTGCAAAAAGTGCCAGAATACTAAGTAATAGCTGTCTAGTGTCTAACTTAATTCTAGGAAAAAACAGAATAAAGGAGTGAAAAGTCCCTTGGACAACCTTCCTTAAATATAATTTCTCTCAGCTAGGCTCTTGGCTAGCAGGAAGAGGTTGTAATCTGACAAGCTACTAATGACAAGACCTGGAACGCTGCTATTTTATATTTCTAACTGATGATAAAACCATATGTATTGGAAATAACAGAATTTGTCACCGACTTGTTACCCCGAGGAACACAATGGTAGATTTGGATATTTTCACTCTTTTTTCCAAATTGTTCTTTTCCCTTTTGTTATGTTAATGAGATGCAATCACCAACCTGAACCAGACCAAGCCTCATCAGAGAGCCACGCCTATGACCTTGGCCTAAGATCTCTCCAGGAGGAGCTTACGCCTTATTACCTGTAACCTGCAGTGTATGTGGAAGCATGTTTTCCATCTGAGCCTGTGCAAGCGAATACCCACCTCTCCCTTTTGAATATTCATTCCCCATCCAAAATAAATGTCCCTGCTTCCCTTTGTTCGGGGACGCCATGACTCTGGAAATGATTCCTCATGGTCTCCTATTTGCTGCAAATATACTTTACTTTGTGAGACAACCACTTCTGGTGGAGAGTCTGATTTAACTCGCCAGGAGGGAACCCACTGTGGTTTTGGTAACAAACTGACATCAAATTATGAAATCTGAGATAACCTATGTTATGGTCATCTCCTCTGACCATTTCATTTCAAGCAAAATGAAAAATTTCCAGGGCCAGCCTGGTGGCGCAGTGGTTAAGTTGACACGTTCTGCTTCAGCGGCCCTGGGTACCAGTTCAGATCCCAGGTGTGGAAATGGCACCGCTTGGCAAGCCATGCTGTGGTAGGTGTCCCACATATAAAGTAGAGGAAGATGGGCATGGATGTGAGCTCAAGGCCAGTCTTCCCCAGCAAAAAGAGGAGGATTGGCAGCAGATGTTAACTCAGGGCTAATCTTCCTCAAAAAAAAAAAAGAAAAAGAAAAATTTCCTCAGAAAGCTGCTTTTAATTGAATCTATTTTAACTTTTAAAATCATTCTTGACTAGGATTCCAGAGTTCCATGTCATAAAGCATAGCTGAAGTAATTTTGGCTGGAACACTTTCAAAGCAGCTGTTGCTATCACCCACAATGGCCAAAGAATAGCCACAGTCATGCATCCCTGAAGCATCTCTTTAGAGCTACATGACCACCTCGTGTATGATTTAACTGCAAAATGTCCTTCCAGAAAACGAAAATTTTCTGTGTAGCAATGTTATAAACCAATTACATATTGTAGAAAAGTCACTGAATATTCAGTCATTGAATAACCACTATGTGCCAGTTACTGTTCAAAATATATTTGTAGTTATGTGAAGCCACTTTTTTCTACTAATGATTTTAAAATAGGACCACAATTCATGTTTCTTAAAAAAACGTTATCATTGGGGCTGGCCCAGCAGCCGAGTGGTTAAGTTCACGCGCTCCGCTGCAGGCGGCCCAGTGTTTCGTTGGTTCGAATCCTGGGTGCAGACATGGCACTGCTCATCAAACCACGCTGAGGCAGCGTCCCACATGCCACAACTAGAAGGACGCACACGAAGAATATACAACTATGTACCTGGGGGCTTTGGGGAGAAAAGGGAAAAAATAAAATCTTAAAAAAACCAAACAAAACATTATCATCAATAGGGGAAATCTGTCCTTCTATTGACTATGACAGCTAGGCATGCATCAGGTTGATATCCATCCACAAAGATAATCTAGCAATCAGAACAGGCTTTAAAGTGCTCTGGTAATAAAAGATCTTTACTCTGTAATTTACTCAAGTTAGATGTTTAATAAAATGAGTTATGGCAAGAGGAGTTCTAGGCCCCAGAATTGGGTGGGTATATAGGCCCCACAAAATTATAGGCATTTGGGGGCTCCTGAGAACTAACAGGGATCTGTGCCCAGGGAATGAATCAGCAACACTTTTGTTTCCTCTAAAAACTCCCCCTACAAACACCCCTTGATCCGCTGGGCGGGCCCCTGGAGCTCATGTTGAACTATATGACCTGACTACAGCTAATTGGACTGGAGATCAGCACAGAGCTCTAACTGGGCAAATCTGATCCTCTCATCAAGAATTTGGAATTGGGGGACCGGCCTGGTGGCGCAGTGGTTAAGTTTGCAGGTTCCGCTTCTCCGCAGCCTGGGGTTCGCCGGTTCAGATCCTAGGTGTGGACATGGCACCGCTTGGCATGCCATGCTGTGGTAGGCATCCCACGTATAAAGTAGAGGAAGATGGGCACAGATGTTAGCTCAGGGCCAGGCTTCCTCAGCAAAAAGAGGAGGGCTGGCAGTAGTTAGCTCAGGACTAATCTTCCTCAAAAAAAAAAAAAAAAAAGAATTTGGAATTAGGTGCAAAGAAAGTTGAGTTAGTTTCATCATATAGCTGCACCTGCAAAATGTAACCCTGGAGCTGCAAGGCCACCGAGTCCAACTTAACCAAGGAGTAGAGACAGCAACCCACAGAAAGAAAACTATGGAGCAAATAAGTATGAAAGAAGAGACCAAAGACACAGAGATCCCCGATGGCTTTCAGTTCCTCGGTTAAGCTCTTCCCTGAGGATTGGCTGTGTTCCTCCTGTTTTGGCTCCATAAGATGCTCAGCATCCTTATAGTAATGTTGCTTAAGCTATTTTGAGTTAGTTTCTGTTACTTGCAATCAAGAACTCCTTAAAAACACGTACACTGGGAAATAATATCCACAGATTTATCTTTATTAATCCAGCCAAAACCGTACCCTCGTAATGGCATTTATTTTACTCGTTATGCTGAAGCTAAGTTTGTATTAAGATTTAAACTTACATTCATGAATAGTTTCCATCACACTCAGTTTTGCATATTGTCTTGCTGACTTTAGCCAGGTGTCTTTTCACTTCCCAGGAGTTTTAGGTAACCTAGAAGCTGAAACAATGTGATATTCCCATTTGTACAAGAATATGACAAACAGATTGATTTCTTTCTGTCGACAACTTTTTAGTAGGAGATGAAGAGGGAAACTTTTTCATGAGAAATTGGGAGTGTTCAAAAAGATTTTCAGGCAGCTGCCTTCATTTTAGTTTTTTATAATACCTTAATTTCACCAATATAGTTACCAATGGGCTCAGGAATTCTTAAGTTGAAAGTTAAGATTGAGGGGCATGGGGCCAGCCCAGCGGCATAGTGGTTGAATCTGTGCACTCCGCTTTGGTGGCCCAGGGTTCGCAGGTTTGGATCCCAGACATGGAACTACACACAGCTCATCACACTGTTCATCAAGCCATGCTGTGGAGGCATCCCACATATAAAATAGAGGAAGACTGGCACAGATGTTAGCTCAGGGAGAATCTTCCTCAGCAAAAAAAAAAAAGAAAAGTACTGTGCCTGTCAAGCGTCTGTCTGACATAGATATAATAAGGATCTAGTGGCAATTTTTATAATAAATCCTTAAATGTCTTATCTTTAGACTCAAAAATAGAATATAAAGAGCAATTCTAATAAATTTCTCTGCATCACAGAGAGTTCATCTTGCACACCCCCTGAGGTTGAACACTGCTGCCTCAGAGTACAAATAAAAGTTTCCCTAGGACTTTTCCTATAACTTGCTCTTCCAAATAATAGATTATAAATTATTGGAGTCCAAAATTTTCTCTTTGCTTCACTGAAGAGCGATCCATGGGAAAAAATTCTTCCAAAGCATATTCTCTTTATGAAGGATTTAGCAACACCATGCCCTGGCACTGAGATCATCAAGAGAAAAAGACATATTTTATTTGTTGAATTGAGAGCAGGCATCAAAACAATAAATGTGCTCTCTGGAAGGAAGGATATAAACATTAGGCATATTAAATATCCTTGTTAGGAAGCCAAATCTAGACAGAAGGGGTCTGTGAGTTCAGTATGGTCCTCTGAACACTCCCTCAGTTTAAAAGGGGCCCATCCTTTTCTGAGGAGGGACCTAGAATCTATTAGGTAGCATGGTTTGAGTTCACAGGGCAGGAAACATTGAAAAGAGATCTGTGAACCTTGCCAACTAGTCTCGCAATAAAAAAATGTAAAAATAAAAAGTCAAAGGGTGAATTGAATTTTTTAAAAATTAAAGTCATGTAAAGACTAACATTTCCAACATTTATTGCATACCTACAGTGTGTCAATGACTGTTTTAGGACTAGAAATATACTAGTGGGAAAAAAACCCCACAAAAATCCCTGAGCTGTGTGCTCTGTGGAGCTCATATTCTTGTGGGAAGATATATACACACACACACATATATATATGATAGATAAAAATAAGTTAAAAACACATGTATATTGTCAGATGGTGATAGTGATAAACACAACAGAGAAAGGGGAGGGAAGACAAGGGGTACAAGGCGGGGAGTGGGTGTGGAGCAGCTATGAGGGGAGTGACCCAGATAGATAACTGGGGGATGAGCATTCCAGGCAGGAGTGACAGCCAGTGCAAAGTGCTATGGCCAAAGAGAACCAGGACTGTCTGAGGAACAGCACTGTTGCTGCATTGGAGCGAGCAGAGGAAGAGAGAAGTGGGATATGCAATAAATGGATGAAAGTTTTAAAAGCTTAAAAAGATGCTTAAAGACTAAAACAAAATCATAAAAACAAACATTTTAGTGATATGACAAAAATTCAATTCAACAAACAGTATTCAGCGTCTACTGTATAGAAGGCACTGTTTTACGGGCTTCAAAACCAAAAAAAAGTCCTGCTCGTGTTTTAGCAGAATGTAAATTGTGAGATAAAATGGAATAAAAGAAGAGAATACTAAATAGAACAAACCTAAAAATTAAGAATTATTTTAAATATATCGAAATATTAACTTATTTACAATAATTTTAAACTACACAACTAAACATTTACAAAATAAAACAAGATAAAAGATTCAAAACTACATAATTAACAATATGAAAGATTAAGTGGTAGAGGAGCATGTTAAGTAGAGACATGATAGAAAATATTTTTTAAAAGACTCAAATCTAACTTCTAGAGATGAAAACTACAGTGGCTGAGATGTAACATACATTGAATAGGATTGACAGCAGATCAGACACTGCAGAAAAAAGGTGAGTGAATTTGTGGACACAGCAATAAAAACTATCCAAAATGAAACAGGGAGAAGAGTCTAAAAAATTCAACAGAGTATCAGTGAGCTCTGGAGGGCAATGTCAAGTAGCATAATATATGTATAGTTGGAGTCCTCAAAGGACAGGGGTGAGGGAAGCAGAAAAAATGAAACCCAAAATATTTTCCAATTTTGATGAAAACTAAAAACCCACAGATCCAAGACACTGAACAAATCCAAAGCACACAAAATATGTAGAGAAATACATCAAGGCGAATCATAAACTGTTCAACCCAGTGGTAAAGAGAAAATGTGCATGGAAGAGCACTGGAAATTGTAACTACATGAATAAACATGTATGACTATTTTCTTGTTATTTAAACCTCTTTAAAAGATAATTGAGACTTCTGGTTTCTGGTCCCGCATGTAAGAAGCTTGAAAGTCACTACTCCATTATAAGAACAAGTAAAAAACTGAAACCCTGAAAAATCAACAACTCTTCTTAGATCCATAAGAGAAGTAAGGTCACAGGGCCAACTACTACCCCACAAACTGGAGACAAGGCTCATACTGAGAATCACAACTTACCAGAGCAGAAACTCACGAGCTGAAAACCCCTACAGGAACCGGTGCCCGGGCAGGGAAACCTGAACTGTAATGACAAATTACTGAAGACTCAGTGTGGGCACGTCTGAAAAGATGAACTCCAGAGGGACCACTCACACTTTTGTGAGTCTCACCAGGTCCTCACGGTGAATATTAAAGAAAAATTCCTTTATGCTTCTGGCAGATGTTAGGGAACTGGAACCATTTTGAAATACACCAGGGCATTCTGCTCTTCTTAACATGGTCTACCCTCAGGTGAAACTATTTAACCAGAGTCTAACCTGCTGGAGTTTTATCAGGGCCTAATCGACCTGGGGGAAAGGAAATCTCCAACTCCAGCTGGCTCTAAGTTTAAACTGACTTTAAACTTCATGTGGAAACACAAGAGCCCAAACAACTTTGAGAAAGAAAAAACTGGACGCCAAACACTATCTGATTTCAAGACATTAAAAAGCTACAATAATCAAGATACTGTAGTATTTTCATAAAGATAGACAAAGAGATCTGGCAACAGAATAGAAAGTCTTAGACCTACACATACAAGGACAACTGATTTTTGACATAAGTGTAAAGGCTATTCAGTGGAAAAAGAATAGCTCTTTCAACAAGCGGTGCTAGATATCCATATGTAAAAAAAGTTTCAAGATCCACACTGCACCATATACAAAAATTAGCTCAAAATGGATCAAAGGCCTAAATATAAAATCTTCGTTCTAAAACGTCTAGAAGGAAACATAGGAGGATATCTTTGTGGTCTTGGGTTTGGCAGTTCTTAGACCAAAAGCAGGATCCATACATGCGCCCTGAGCCGCCACACAAGCCTGCTCTTCCATTCCACCTGGAGCCGCCCGCTCCGTTCTGGCCCCGCCCCGGCCCCTCCCCGCCCCGCCCCGGCCCCGCCCCTCCTCGCCCCGGCCCCGCCCCTCCTCACCCCGGCCCCTCCCCTCGCGTCGCGCCGAGCCTGGCTGGGCGCGCGCCCTCCAGCTTCTCCACCCGGAAGAGCCGCCCGAGCCGCCCGCCAAGTTGAGGCAGTGCGCGGCCCGGCGTCCGTCGGGAGCCCGCGCCGGGCTGAGCCGCCCGTGTGGCGCCTATTTCGCCCTGGCGCGAGGCGGGCCCGCCGGAGCCTGCGCGCCCCCGCGGCCGACGGCGCCTCGGGCGGCCCCGCGCACGCGCCCCGCCCCCACGGGCCTCCTCGCGCCCCTGGGGCCGCCGCGCGACCAGAGTTCTCCGCGCCCCCCGACCTCGGGAGCAGCGCGTCCCCGGGGACTTGACCCTGCGCCTCCGCCGGTAAGTGACAGCCGCTGCCTCGTTTCCCCGCTCTTTTTTTTTTTTCTCCCGCCATTCGTCCCAAGTCTCGCCCACATCTGGTGAGTTCCAAAACTGTTCAACTCCCGGGCCGGCCCGGCGCCGTGCTGCCCGGGAGCCGAGGCCGGGCATGGTCAGAGCCCTGCGAGGCGTGAGGGCCGGGCTGCGTCCGGAGTCGGGAGTTTGGGGGAGCAGTCCTCTGAGCACGTCTGTCCCCTTGTGTTCCAGCGCCCGGGGACAGCCGGCTGGTGGGCGGGCGGGAGGGGCGCGGAGAGGCCGCGGGTGAGGGCGGGGTGGGGCTGGGACGCGGCGCCCCGGGGCCGCCAGGAGGGGGCGGGGCTCCGGGCAGGTGCGGCGGCGGCGGGGCGGGCGGCGATTCCCGGCGAGCCAGCTGGAAGTCTCCGCTCAGCCATCTGCAAGTCGCCGCTTATCCGTCCGCCTAGCATTTCTTGTGGGCGTTTCCCTTTGGTCAAGAGGGTAAAGTAGCACAACATGACTTTATTTTGACCTCAAATATTCAATAAGAAAAAGAAAGAACTTGGAAGTCGTAAAACAGTAATTGTGGGCATGTTTATAGGGTTACCAAACTGCTCGGAAACATTTTGATCAGTTTTGCTCAGATACTGAAAGTGAATGCTGTTTTTAAGAAGATGCTGTTTCAAAAAAGACGAGGTGAAATTTAATCTGACCCTAATTTGAACCATGAATTCTGCAGCTGCCCCCTTCCTGCCCAAATTCAATATGCATCTGTAGAGTCTTAGAGATTCTCTTGTAGCCACTCTTGGAAGTGCAGGTTGGTTTGTTGTTTTTGTCAAAGGCCATATCCTGGAAATATCTTTTGATTAGTTCCCTCCTAAGTGCTTTTTCTGCTTTACACTTGGCTGAATTTGTATTACCTAACCAAAACAAATAACTTATTAATGTAGAGGCCATAATCGACGTACACTCATTCTCCTGGATATAGAGATACTCACCTCTTAATCTCACACTGGCATCCTGTAGTTAGGATTCTTGGCCTCAGTGTGGTATGCTTTCCATACTCCTTTCAAATCTTCCAGAATAGTCATTCCTGGAGAAGGCAAAATATTGCTAAATAAATAGTGTGACATATTTAGGATGCTACCTGTGACCTTCATAACAGTCTTCTTTAATCATCTCTCTAGTTGTTGAGCCTAGTACAATAAATGTTGGTTGAATGAAATAAGTCAGATTGAAGTACACTAGTCCTCCGGTGCCCTCTCTGTTTCCAAACCAAGTAAGAGTTTCTTAGATGATTGATTTGGACAGTTTATTGTAACTGCCCATTGCCATCTTTGGGATTGTCACCCCATTTAAATTTAATCCTTCTCTCCTTTGTGCTCCTATTTGTATTGCATTTTACCACTGTTGGAGCACTGTTTCATTTGATTTGTCCCTTGGTTCTCTGGGGGCATAAAGGGCCTTTTATTGTGCTTTTCATTTCCCAGCATCATGCCTTCTGTGTGATAGATATCTGCGTATATACGTGAAAGTAGAATGGGGGTAGGCCCTTTTAATCTGTTGATACAATTTAAAAAAAATATATTGCCAAGGGAATGAGATAGGTGAAGTAATGTAATATACTGTATTTATTTTCAATCCTAGTTATTTATCATTTAAAGACCAATTTTCCTTTCCTCCTCTCAGTTTAATTGTCTGGTTTCTTCACACTGTTGACAGCTGTTTTTGCAGAAGCCAATAGTTTTCCTAGGTTAGGAAGAGAAAATAGGAAACAAATTCACTGCCAAATGTAAATTTCTGAAGCCAGTCTTTCAACTAATCAAGTCAAACCTGGCTAGCAATCTGAATAGTAGTGTGTATTCCATTTATGCAGCAGAATGCACGTGAATATGTGTGCGTGTAACAAGAAAGAGAATGAATAGAGAGAAAGGTATGTTCTTTGTGTGAATCAACCCTAGAACCATGACACTTGCAAAGAAGCCTAGCAGGAGGAACTTTATCCAGGACTGATGTGGAAGATTTTCTACTTGAGAGTGTATGTGTATATGGAATGTGGTTATAGAAAAGGCAAGGGCCTTTTATATAATATGTTATAGGGTTAATGAGGACGAAGTTTTGGGAAAAGATGTGGGAAAGGCATTGGACTGTTTTGGATTTCATTAGTCAGTACCAACATAATTCTTTGAGATTTAACTTCACTCACTTGAAAAATACATTTACTGGGGCCGGCCCCTTGGCTGAGTGGTTAAGTTCATGTACTCCGCTTCAGCGGCCCAGGGTTTCACTGGTTGGGATCCTGGGAGCAGACCTAGCGCCGCTCATGAAGCCATGCTGAGGCAGCATCCCACATAGTAGAACTAGAAGGACCTACAACTAGAATATATAGCTGTGTACTGGGGGGCTTTGGAGGGAAGAAGAAAAAAAAAGTCGGCAACAGATGATAGCTCAGGGCCAATCTTTAAAAAAAAAAAAAATTTGCTAAGTGACTATAACAGCTAATTCAGATCTAATAAACGTTTGAATTCAGATAATATTTTGAGATTATGGTGACCCAACGTCAGCATGATTTGCAACCAGATAATCTTTTTTGTTAACTTGTGTCTAAGTCTACAATATCAAAGTATAATATGTTCTTTTCTCTTTCTTTAGTTACCTGGATTCAAGATGAATATTGATCAAGTTACACTGGTTGGTCAAGTGTTTGAATCGTATGTTTCGGAGTACCACAAGAATGATATTCTACTAATCTTGAAGGAAAGAGATGAAGACGCTCATTACCCAGTTGTGGTTAATGCAATGACACTTTTTGAGACCAACATGGAAATTGGAGAGTATTTCAACGTGTTCCCCAATGAAGTACTAACTATTTTTGACAGCGCTCTGCAAAGATCAGCCTTGACAATCCTCCAGTCCCTTTCTCAGCCTGAAGGTGTCTCTATGAAGCAGAATCTTCATGCCAGGATATCAGGTGAATCACTTAAGGATTTTACTGCCATGTTATTCTCTAGGAAGATTTTGCGAAATCCTAATACTTATTGAATTCAGAGCACTAAGAAATAATTGATATTTACACTTAAAAATATATCCATTGTGTAGTTGATAGTCACTTTTAGAGCCAAATAGTGATTTTATACTGTTTTCTCTGGACATTTGGAAAGCTGGGGTACTAGCCATGCCAGCTGAGAGGAGGGAGAATATGTGGAGACAACAGTATATTTATGTGCACGTATACCCACATGTGGGTATAAAATTGTAATTAAAGCAGCTTTGTGAGCTTTTGTTATTGGTAACAATAAAATAATTGATAATACAAAGATCTAGAAAAGTGGTAGATGATAGCCAGTGATCTTCAGAACTATTATGGGAAATTCATTATTTTTATGTATCAAATTTAGCATTGTGTTGGCCACCTGTTAGGCACTCAGTAACTTTTTGTTGAATGAATGACAGATTAAGCATCTTAATTTTTAAGAAACTGCAGTGGAGCAATCAACTTGTGGTGGCAAAGCTGTGTCTTTGAATTCCTGCAGTTTATAATTAAGTTGGAGAACACATGTTCCATTTTGTTTAAAAATAAGTATTTATCTTGTAGTACATTTCAGAAAGGTGGGGGTTTATAATTAACAAAACACTGTGATTCTGTGGGCAAGGAAAAAATTTTCCTCTACCCTTCTTTGTTCTTTGATTGGCCTAATAATTAAGTTGACATGAGACAGGTTAACAGGAGTAAAACAAATTTAATTACATACATACAGGAGCCCTGTAAGAAAATGAGACTCAAGGGACAAGTTGAGCAATTGAGACTTGTATGCATCCTGAGCTACGGAGTGGGATAAGGGCCTGGAGCTTCCACGGGGAGGAGAGTAATTCACAGAACAATAGGAAGAGCAGGTGTTTGGTAATTAGGTGTTTGTCCTGCTGTACAGATAGATCATTCAGATAGAAAGTTTTCTCTAATAACAACTCTCTTTCTGGGCCAGGCCCCCTATCTAAATTGTTTTAGGTATTTAAGAGGAAGGTAAAAGTTTCTCTTGACTCTACTGGGTCTTGATTGCCTTCAGCTCAAAGTGATCCACTTGCCAAAGCAGCATATCTTGGGATCACATATTCTGCTTCCCCTCAATTCCAAAAAAGTTAGGAGTCGCTATAGTAGAACTCCTTGGAGACAGATTAAGATTCCGAAAAAGACCAGGCATTTGATTTAATTAAAAAATAGTATCTGCAATTACACTTACTGGAATAAAATTATGAAGATTATAAATCTTTATGCATGAGGACACTAGATACTCTCTAGCAAGGATCAAGAAGAAATGTTCCCTTTTAATAAAGTTGCAAAAGGATTGTTAAAAGGGCTCTAGTTAATGTTGTTGAAATGGTATTTAGAAAATGGTTTTAGGTTGTCCTTATGTTTAGGTACTTTTCCATGCTCAGTGTAAATACTAAAATTTTGTCTGTCTAGGTGACTCTCTTGGTTTCAGTGAATTTAGCCTATTTTTTCAGTTCTTCTCTGAAATGGTAAATTGCAAATTATGTTACTACTATGGTACCATTCATTCCACAAACATATTGTGTGTAGGCCATTCCTAGACTCTCGGGAAACCAAAAAGAATATGGTATATATAGTCCCTCATCTAAAGTAACTCACGGCTGTAGGGGGGATACCTGTATAGTCAAATACTTAGCAGTTGGGGTATATGTGTCCAGAGATATGTGTATATGTGCATATTAAACATAATTGTAGGGGCTGGCCCAGTCACATAGTGGTTAGGTTTGCTCCCTTCGCTTCAGTGGCCTGGGGTTCATGGGTTTGGATCTCGGGCACAGACCTACACATCATGCATCAAGCCATGCTGTGGCAGCATCCCATATACAAAATAGAGGAAGATTGGCACAGATGTTAGCTCATGGCCACTCTTCCTCACAAAAAAAAAAAACCCACCACATAATGGTAAAGTTGCTTAATGGCAGCTTTTGTGTTCTGTGATGCATGCCTCACTCAAGATACGTGCAAGCTATGTTAGCTCACAGAACAGGGAGTGAATTCTCCTAGGGAGTTCACTGGAGGTTTCAAGAGGAGAAGGTAAGGCTAGGGAGAGGTGGGGGTGTCCCAAACAGACTGAACCAGTGATGGAAATAGTCTAGTTTTTAGTATATTGCACCTCCATCTTGGACTCCAGGCAAGGCATTTAGTTATTAAAGCCCAGGATGCCTCTGTGGTTCAGCCTCCTTTGGAATGTAAGACATTTTCCAGTTTGTTTTTCCTGGATATGAATTGTTCTTTGTCTCCTGGGATTTTGATTAGCCTATAGTTTACTTACTATTCCCAATGGTTTTTTTTTTTTTTCCTTTTTCTCCCCAAAGCCCCCCAGTACATAGTTGTATATTCTTCGTTGTGGGTCCTTCTAGTTGTGGCATGTGGGACGCCGCCTCAGCGTGGTTTGATGAGCAGTGCCATGTCCGCGCCCAGGATTCGAACCAACGAGACACTGGGCCGACTGCAGTGGAGCGCGCGAACTTAACCACTCGGCCACGGGGTCAGCCCCCTCCCCAATGGTTTTGATGAAAGGTGTTCAAATACACAGTTAGCATCAAAGTAAATGAGAAAGAAAAAAATAACATTCCTGTGTTATTTCAAGTAGTGGTTCTCAAACGTTAATGGGGATCAGAATCACCTTTAGGGCTACTGAGAGCAATGATTGCTGGGCTCACCCACGGAGTCTCTAATTGAAGAGGGCTGGCGTGGGGCCCAAGAATTTGCATTTCTAGCAGCTCCCGCTGCTGCTGCTGCTGCTGCTGCAGGTCCCGGGACTACACGCTGAAAACCACGGACCTGAAGTAATTGATATGGGCATACCTCTAGCACAGATATGGACATATCTCTGTCCATTTCAAAATTTCTTTGTTTTATCCGTGAATGAGTCAGAGAATGATAAAGGTTTTTTGTTCAGCACTAATGGTGGCTTAGTGTCTGATGCATTCCGAGCTTCACCAGGATAGTTGAAGAGCACACTAGTAATATCTATAGTAAGATGGAAAGATTAAGATAAATTGACATTTCTATCAAAACCCTTTCTCTTAGCCTTTTTTAGTGCTAGGATTTCAGTTGTGTATGGTCAGTTTTGCTTAACATTATGTTGCCTTTATCTTTGTCCTTTTAAGTTTATTTAAAAATCATAATATGAAATGAAAGAAAAGAATCTGAAGACCAAGAAATATACTCACCTCTATTACTCTTTTCTTAAAATAATAGTTATTTACTATACAAAACAACCAGTTAATCTGTCACATTTTAGACTAATTTGCTCAATGCTAAGAAAAAAAATTTATCCTAAAAGGTACCAGATACATGACTCAGTAAGATGTAAACTGCTCTTTTGTTTCTAATTTGAGAACATTAAGGATGACATATTGCCCTGTACCATAAAAGTATAGAAGATAATTAAAAGCTAATTTTCTTAGGAAAATTGGTTGTAATTACGTTAGACACAGGACCCTTGCTGGGGTTGAGCAGCAAGGGCTTCACTCATCCTGGCCAGACTTCTGGAGGAACACAGAGTTGGTGAGCAGGTGAGGGACCCTTGAAACTGAGCCGTGCCTCCCTCCCCCTCCCACGTGCCTTTCTCCCAAGTTTATAATCTCTCCCCAGCACATCACCTTATGCAGACTGAAATAAAGCCAGTTTTGTGTAGACTTGTCATGACCCAGCACGCATAGGCCTCGGTCATCATTTGCAAGGAAAAGAACTCCCTGGAACCAAGGAGTACCTTCCTTTTTACTCTTCCTGGCAGAAGATTCCTCCGACATAAAAGACGTCATTTATGCAATGGTGCATTAATTTGACCGTTTTGCTTGACTATTCCATATGTGTATGTATGTGGGTGCTAGCCTGGACTTAGGGAATTTTTCTTGCAGCAGGGAAAACTTGAGTACACTTTTCCTGGCTGAGTGAACTGGGGAGAGTTCTCCAGTCAAAGTAGAAAGAGTGTCTAAGGAAAGGTACAGAGGTGAGGAACCCCATGATATGCACAGAAAAATTAAAGCATTTTGCTCTGGACTGGGAGATTGGAGGCCAGATACAGTAAAGGTGAGGCAAGAGAGAGAGGGAAAGCCCATTCCCCCGTCTCCTTTATTCACTAATATTTTCCTTATCTCAAAGTGCTCAATAAAGCACTGGGCTGGGCATAGAAGGGCATGAGAAGGATTTCAAGAAGTGACCCTTCCCTGCAGGTATAAAATGGTTAAGCAGCAATGCAAAGCAGTATGTGACTAAGGCCCTGAATGAGTGGCACAGGCAGAAAGTGATTACGAATGTCCCTGTCATGTTGCCATAGCATTGGAGAGGGTCTTGTAGGGTGTGATCTAAGACCAGAGGCCTGAGTCAGTGATAAGAGAGGTTAGGGCATTTCTATAAAATTAGAGGAGGGGATGGGAAGTTTGGTGACTGTTCCCAAAATGTAAGTCCTTTCTATTCTTGGGGTAATGATGTATACACATTAATAGAACTATGGGATTGAGGATTAAATAAGTGGTTTTTCTAGGTTATATGTTGAGAAAGTTATAGCATGCAGAAAATGCAGATATGTGTATATACATAAATTTTTGCCTGAATTTCGAGAGGTTCAGGGCTTTCCTAAAGTCCAGCCAAGGCTTCTAAACAAGAACCTTGATTTAGATGAGACATTAACCTGCATCCTGAGGTCAGTGAGGATGGAAAAGTGTCCAAGATAGGGAGATGGGTAAGCCATTAACTGAGTCAGTTCTGCAAGGCACATGGTAGTCAATCAGTAAATATCAGTTGAAAGAATAAATAAGGAAATACCATTTTTGGATAGAGGGGGGCACAGAGAGTGGAGGGAAATCACGACTACACTTTTTTTGTTGTTGTTGTTGTTGAGGAAGAATCCCTGAGCTAACATCTGTTGCCAGTCTTCCTCTTTTTGCTTGAGGAAGATTGTCGCTGAGCTAGTATCTGTGTCAGTCGTCTTCTGTGTTGTATGTGGGACACCACTACAGCATGGCTTGATGAGCAGTGTGTAAGTCTGCTCCCGGGATCTGAACCAGTGAATCCTGGGCCGCCAAAGCAGAGCATGTAAACTTAACCACTACACCACCAGGCCGAGCCCATGATTACACTTTTTGATATACTGAGTTTGCAAGATGATATCTAGTTTGAGACAGTTGGTAGACAAGAGGATATTTGGATACAGAACTTAAGAGACAGATTCTGGCTTAAAAAAAAAAAAATAGACCTGGCGCTTGTTGCTATACACATGGCAACTGAAGCCTAGGATGGAGGCCACCCTGTCAGAAAGAGAATGCAAGATCCAGGAGAAGAAAGTTAAAGTATAATCATACCTGTTGTGGTTATTTCTCATGAGCTTCGCAAATGTGATAGATCTGTCTTCAGTGTGCACGCTTATCAGGTTTTGGAGCTACGAAATTCTGAAGACAAGACAATAGATTATGGGACAGGAACCAATAACAAATGCTACCTCTATAAAACTGTTAGGAGGCAGCCTTTGACCAGCACAGCCAGTATCTCTCTACTCAATGATGCAGTGTAGCCAAACATGAGAAAGAGGATATTTCCGCATAAAAATTTTCCTTGGCATTTTGCACATGTTTATCAATTGTGAAAAACACAAGGGTTTTAAAGGATCAAGTGATGCTATGGGTAAACCTCTAGGTAATTCAAGGCTTGAAAATACTTCAGATTTATGTATTAATAAATTCTGAACCTAACTAAAAAAAGGCAGTAGCCTTCTAGCACTGGTGGACTCTGTGGTCATTATGCTACCATCTCTTTATCACTCAGCTTTGTGGTTTATTCAGAAAGTCATCACACATCAGTTTATGTGCGGCATGTGGCAGTATATTCTTCATTGAATGTGGTTATAGTTGTATACTGTATTTAGATCCCACTGAGATAGACCTCAAATGAGAATCAGTCCTTCTTTTAACCCTGGTTATTATATCATCTAGATATGTACTTTCAAAAACGAGTCCATTGATAATTATTTGAAATAATTCTCTTCTGTTTTCTTAATTGAGTTGATCAGATTTTTTCTAAAGTAAAACACAAAGATTTTTTTCTGAAATTATACTTTCTCCTTCAGGAAATACGAGAAGAATATATTGAATTTGGAATTTGGAATCAAATTCCAAAGTATAAGTCGATGTGGTTTTTTTTTTGATTTTTCTTCATCAGGTTTGCCTGTCTGTCCTGAGCTGGTGAGGGAGCACATCCCTAAAACTAAGGATGTGGGACACTTTTTATCTGTCACTGGGACAGTGATTCGAACAAGTCCGGTGAAGGTGCTGGAATTTGAGCGGGATTACATGTGTAACAAATGCAAGCACGTATTTGTGGTCAAGGCTGACTTCGAGCAGTACTATACTTTCTGCCGGCCGTCCTCATGCCCCAGCGTGGAGGGCTGTGATTCTTCAAAATTCACTTGCCTCTCAGGCTTGTCTTCATCTCCAACCAGCTGTAGAGATTATCAGGAAATCAAAATTCAGGAACAGGTAAGTAAATAAATGAGGAAAATAACAAATTTGAAGAAGTGTTTTTCAGCTGTGGGCAAACTGCTTAGGACTAGGGAACACAACAGATTACAAATGGAACTCGTGTCATCATTTTGTGAAAGATCAAGCATGAAACTGTTGCACATACGTCAATATAGTTTTTAGAGACCATGAAATAATCGTCTTTTTAGCTAGAGCATAGGCAAGAGGGTTGTGGAGTAAATTAATAATTATGTTAAAATTAAAGAAATGAGTATTTAAGTAGTTCAAAGTAGCTGTTCTTAACTAATGGTTAGGAGAAAATTAAATGGGTTTAACTGGTTGTCAAACAGGATTTGGGGTTTTGGCCCAATTTTATTTGCTGTGCCAAGTCAAGTATTTGTAAACACTCTTCAACAAATGAGAGTGAGGTTGATTGCCTTTACTTGCAGTTTGAACACAAAGGTTTATTCTCTCATCTAAAATAAGTAGGAGATAGGCAGTCCAAGGCTAGCATGTAGGTTCCTCAGTGTTGAGGACTCAGACTCCTTCTGTCTTTCTGTACCATTCTTTTTTTTTTTATTGAGTTATTGATAGGTTACAATCTTGTGAAATTTCAATTGTACGTTAATGTTTGTCAGTCATGTTGTAGGTGCACCACTTCACCCTTTGTGCCCACCCCCCACCCCACCTTTCCCCTGGTATCCACTAAACTGTTCTTGGTCCATAGTTTTAAATTCCTCATATGAGTGGAGTCATACACAGATTATCTTTCTCTCGCTGGCTTATTTCACTTAACATAATTCTCTCAAGGTCCATCCATGTTATTGCAAATGGAATGATTTTGTTCTGTTTTGCAGCTGGGTAGTATTCCATTGTATATATGTACCACATCTTCTTTATCCATTCGTCTGTTGATGGGCACTTAGGTTGCTTCCACGTCTTGGCTATTGTAAACAGTGCTGCAATAAACATTGGGGTGCACAGGACTTTTGGGATTGCTGACTTCAGGCTCTTTGGATAAATACCCAGTAGTGGGATGGCTGGATCGTATGGTAGTTCTATTTTTAGTTTTTTGAGGAATCTCCATACTGTTTTCCATAGTGGCTGCACCAGTTTGCATTCCCACCAGCAGTGTATGAGGGTTCCTTTTTCTCCGCAACCTCTCCAACATTCGTTGCTATTAGTTTTAGATATTTTTATCATTCTAACGGGTGTAAGGTGATATCTTAGTGTAGTTTTGATTTGCATTTCCCTGATGATCAGCCATGATGAGCATCTTTTCATGTGCCTATTGGCCATCAGTATATCTTCTTTGGAGAAATGTCTGTTCATGTCTCCAGCCCATTTTTTGATTGGGTTGTTTGATGTTTTGTGGTTGAGTTGTGAGAGTTCTTTATATATTAAGGATATTAAGTCTTTGTCAGATATATGACTTGCAAATATTTTTTCCCAGTTAGTGGGTTGTTTTTTTGTTTCAATCCTGTTTTCATTTGCCTTGAAGAAGCTCTTTAATCTGATGAGGTCCCATTTGTTTATTCTTTCTATTGTTTCCCTTCTCTGAGAAGGCATGGTGTCCGAAAAGATCCTTTTAATACTGATGTCAAAGAGTGTACTGCCTACGTTTTCTTCCAGAAGCCTTATGGTTTCAGGTCTCACCTTTAGGTCTTTAATCCATTTTGAGTTTATTTTGGTGAATGGTGAAAAAGAATGGTCAATTTTCATTCTTTTGCATGTGGCTTTCCAGTTTTCCCAGCACCATTTGTTGAAAAGACTTTCTTTTCTCCATTGTATGCCCTCAGCTCCTTTGTCAAAGATAAGCTGTCCATAGATGTGTGGTTTTATTTCTGGGCTTTCAATTCTGTTCCATTGATCTGTGCACCTGTTTTTGTACCAGTACCATGCTGTTTTGATTACTGTAGCTTTGTTGTATGTTTTGAAGTCAGCGATTGTGATGCCTCCCGTTTTGTTCTTTTTTCTCAGGATTGCTTGAGAAATTCGGGGTCTTTTGTTCCCCCATATGAATTTTAGGATTCTTTGTTCTAATTCTGTAAAGAATGTCATTGGGATTCTGATTGGGATGGCGTTGAATCTGTAGATTGCTTTAGGTGGAATGGACATTTTAACTATGTTTATTCTTCCAAACCATGTACATGGAATGTCTTTCCATCTCCTTATGTCATCATCCAATTCTCTCAGAAAGGCCTTGTAATTTTCATTATATAGGTCCTTCACTTCCTTAGTTAAATTTACCCCAAGGTATTTTATTCTTTTTGTTGCGAGTGTGAATGGTATTGTATTCTTGAGTTCTTTTTCTGTTGGTTCATTACTGGAGTATAGAAATGCTACTGATTTATGCAAATTGATTTTATACCCTGCAACTTTGCTGTAGTTGTTGATTACTTCTAACAGTTTTCCAATGGATTCTTTGGGGTTTTCTATATATAAGATCATGTCGTCTGCAAACAGCGAGAGTTTCACTTCTTCCCTCCCTATTTGGATTCCTTTTATTCCTTTTTCTTGCCTGATTGCTCTGGCTGGGACCTCCAGTACTATGTTAAATAAGAGTGGTGATAGAGGGCATCCTTGTCTTGTTCCTGTTTTCAGGGGGATGGGGTTCAGTTTTTGCCCATTGAGTATGATGTTGGCTATGGGTTTGTCGTATATGGCCTTTATTATGTTGAGGTAGTTTCCTTCTGTGCCCATTTTGTTCAGAATTTTTATCATAAATGGCTGTTGGATCTTGTCAAATGCCTTCTCTGCATCTATTGAGATGATCATGTGGTTTTTATTCCTCAGTTTGTTGATGTGGTGTATCATGTTGATTGATTTGCAGATGTTGAACCATCCCTGTGTCCCTGGTATGAATCCCACCTGATCCTGATGTATGATTCTTTTGATGAATTGCTGAATTCTGGTTGCCAAAATTTTGTTTAGAATTTTTGCATCTACGTTCATCAGTGATATTGGCCTGTAGTTCTCTTTTTTCGTGGTGTCCTTGTCAGGTTTTGGTATCAGCGTGATGTTGGCCTCATAGAATGTGTTAGGAAGTGTTCCATCTTCCCTAATTTTTTGGAATAGCTTGAAAAGGATACGTATTAAATCCTCTCTGAAAGTTTGGTAGAATTCCCCAGGAAAGCCATCTGGTCCTGGGGTTTTATTCTTTGGGATGTTTTTGATTGCTGTTTCAATCTCTTTCCTTGTGATTGGTCTGTTCAAATTGTCTGCCTCTTCTTGAGTGAGCTTTGGGAGATTGTAGGAGTCCAAGAATTTATCCATTTCCTCTAGGTTATCCATTCTGTTGGCATATAGTTTTTTGTAGTATTCTCTTATAATCTGTTGTATTCCTACAGAGTCTGTTGTTATTTCTCCTCTTTCATTTCTGATTTTGTTTATTTGAGCTTTCTCCCTTTTTTTCTTTGTAAGTCTGGCTAGGGGTTTGTCAATTTTATTTATCTTCTCAAAAAACCAGCTCTTTGTCTCATTGATCCTTTCTACTGCCTTTTTTGTTCCAATAGTATTTATTTCTGCTCTGATTTTTATTATTTCTCTCCTTCTGCTGACTTTGGGCTTCATTTGTTATTTTTTCTCTAATTCAGTTAGGTGTGCTTTAAGGTTGCTTATTTGGGATTTTTCTTGTTTGTTAAGATGTGCCTGTATTGCGATGAATTTTCCTCTTGATACAGCTTTTGCTGTATCCCATATGAGTTGGTATGGCATGTTATCATTTTCATTTATTTCCAGGTATTTTTTTATTTCTTCTTTAATTTCTTCAATGATCCATTGCTTGTTCAGTAGTGTGTTGTTTAGTCTCCACATCTTTGTGCCTTTCTCAGCTTTTTTCTTGTAATTTCTAGCCTTATAGCACTATGATCTGAGAAGATGCTTGTTATTATTTCAATTTTTTTAAATTTGTAGAGGCTTGCCTTGTTTCCCAACATATGGTCTATCCTAGAGAATGTTCCATGTGCACTTGAGAAGAATGTGTATTCAGCTCCTTCAGGGTGGAGTGATCTATATATGTCTATCAAGTCCAATTGTTTTAGTTTTTCATTCACCTCCACTATTTCCTTGTTGATTTTCTGTCTGGATGATCTGTCCATTGATGTGAGTGGGGTGTTGAGGCCCCCTACTATCATTGTGTTGTTTTTAACATTTTCCTTCAGGTCTGTTAATAGTTGCTTTATGAATCTTGGTGCTCCTGTGTTGGGTGCATAGATATTTATAAGCGTTATTTCTTCTTGATGAAGTGTCCCTTTGATCATTATATATTGTCCCTCTGTGTCTCTCTTTACCTGTCTTATTTTGAAATCACTTGATCTGATATGAGAATTGCAACACCTGCCTTTTTTTCCTTGCTATTTGCTTGAAGTATTGTCCTCCTCCCCTTCACCCTGAGTCTGTGTTTGTCCTTGGGGCTGAGGTGTGTTTCTTGGAGGCAACAAATTGTTGGATCTTGTTCTTTAATCCATTTTGCCACTCTGTGTCTTTTTATTGGAGAGTTCAATCCGCTCACATTGAGAGTGATTATTGATGCATGTGGACTTAATGCTGTCAGTCTGTCGCTCATTATCTTGTTTTCCTGTGTTTCTTTTCCTGTGTGCTTTAGACTACCCATTTAATACTGCAATTTCTTATGCTGGGTTTCTTAGATTTTTCCTTATCTATGATTTGTGACTCTGTTCTGTACTTTATTTTAGTGTGTACCTTGAAGTTTGTATTTAGAATCTCGTGTATAATATAGTCTATTCTCTGGTGGTCTCTTACTTACTCGACCAGTACTGATTTAGACCCTTTGCTCTTCCCCTCCTAAATAATTATTTTCATTTTTTATTCCAACTCGTCTTATTAATTTGTAGTTAGAGTGCTAAGATCGTCCTTGTTTTGGTAGTTTCCTTATTTTTACCCTAATGCTATAGTTGAATATTTGCTATCCTGTTCTGGTTCTATCCATCGGTCTCCCTAGTCTGTGGATTATTGTGTCCCCTTTCTCCCTTTTTTCTTTTTTCAAGTATGAGAGCCTTCTTGAGGATTTCTTGTAATGGAGGGCTTTTAGTTACAAATTCCCTTAACTTTTGTTTGTCTGGAAAAGATTTAATTTCTTCCTCATATCTGAAGGAAATTCTTGCTGGATAGAGTATTCTTGGCTGAAGGTTTTTATCCTTTAAAGCTTTGAATATATCACTCCATTCTCTCCTAGCTTGTAGGGTTTCTGTGGAGAAATCCGCTGACAGTCTGATAGGGGCTTCTTCATAGGTTATTCTCTTTTTTTTTCTTACTTCCCTGAGTATTCTTTCCTTATCATTCCTATTTGCCAACTTTACTATTATGTGCCTTGAGGTGGGTCTTTTTACATTGACAAATCTAGGAGATCTAAAACCCTCCTCTACACACATTTCTCCATTGATCCCTAGATTTGGGAAGTTCTCTTCAATAATTTCGTTAAGCACACTTTCTGCTCCATTTTCCTTTTCCATGTTCTCAGGAATTCCTATGATCCTTATGTTCTTACTCCTCATTGAATCCATTATCTCTCGGAGATTTTCCTCATTTTTTTTAATTCTTAGTTCTCTTTCTTCCTCTGTCTGGCGCCATTCAGCCTGTCTGTCCTCGATTATGCTGATTTGCTCCTCTATGTTGTCTACACGGGCATTCAGGGAATCCGTATTCTGTTTTATCTGGTCCATTGTGTTTTTCATCTCGAGTAATTCTGTTTGATTCTTCTTTATGATTTCAATCTCTTTTGTGAAGTAACTCCAGAACTCGGCTTGTTTCTCTTTCTCTCTACCTCATTGAGTGTTTTGATTATAGCTGCTCTGAATTCATTATCACTTAGTTTACCTAATTCCAAGTCCTCAGGACTTAATTCTGTGTTTTTATTGTTTTCCTTCTGGTCTGGGGCTTTTATAAATTGCTGGATGGTAGAGGAGCGTTTTTTTCTCATGGTGGTAGAATTCAGTTGCAGTTACAGCCTGTTGCCACTTGATGGGGGTCGAGAGCGGCGTGTTAGCTCTCCGCCTTCGGGGGCAAGATGGCTGCGCCCACTGGCTTTGCTGTGGGGGAGGAGCTGTTACTCACACGCACCGGTCTGGGTTCAGATCAGTTCTGTTGTCTGGTCTCCCAAGGCCTTTGATTTATAGGGTCCCCGCGGACGGAAGCTTTCCCCCATCAGTGAGTCTCCACCGAATCAGCGCCAGGAGTCCTGGATGATCCCCCGGTCACGCGGCCCCTCCCCCGCTCCTTCCCGACCCACGCCACAGCGATCGCAGACTCTAGGGGAGGGAGCGATGTTCTCTCCTGCTGTTCCAGTGCCTCCGAAGGTGTAAAGCTAGGTTTATGTTCTCCGCCTTCTTGGTATTGTAGGTCTCTAACGAGCTGGCATTATGTTTATTCTCTGAAATTCAGTTCTTCCAATCTTTTGTTGTATTTTGGAGGGGAGAGAATCCTGGGTCAGCTCACCCCGCCATTTTGCTCCACCCACTCCCCCCTCTGTACCATTCTTAACCCATGGTTTCTATTCTTATGGTTGTCTATGGTCCAAGAAGGTACTCCAACTCCGTCACATCTGTATCCTAGTCAGAGAACAGGAGGAAGGAATGCCATCTAAACCAAGTCTCCATTTAAGTAATCTCCCTTGAAGTCTCCTACAGCATATCTGCTTATATCTCATTGGCCAGAACTTAGTCATATGACCACACTTAGCTGCAAGGGAGTCTGGGGGAGAGAGTCTTTTTACTGGGCACATGTCCACATGGAATAAAACCAGGGTTCTATTACTAAGGAATATCAGAGAAACTGAGTAATTTGTTCTGGGTCTTATGACTAGAGATCGGGAAGGAACTGCCTCTATTTTCTAGATAAGTAATTTTATTATGTTTAGTATTTGGAGCATGTGTTTATTTTGACCATCCACAAGGTAGATTATATTTGGGGATATTTTCCTATTGGTTTTTTTATTTTACTATATTTTTAGTGTATCCTTAAATTGATAGTAGGCACAGTTTTTAAGAAGATTTCATAAATTCCCATCGTGATTAAATTGTATGATAATACCAGAGAAATGGAAACAGTAATTTCAAAAACTGCTGGACTTCTGAATACTTAGCATGTATTTCAGCATACTCAGTATTTGTTTTCTTTTCTTGCTAGGTTCAAAGGCTCTCTCTTGGAAGTATTCCACGATCTATGAAGGTTATCCTGGAAGATGACTTAGTAGACAGTTGCAAATCTGGTAAGAATTAACTTTCGTTAGCTCATGTAGCAGGTCCTAAAGTATTGATTAGGAGAAGCCACTTTTGCTTGTTTTATAGATGAAGATCCTGACTTGCCCAAGGTCACTTGGAGAGTTAAGTGGCAGAACTGGAACATGAACCCAGATCTACTGACTGCTAGTCCAGGACTCTCTTCAGTGCACCATAGCTTAATAGCAGCAAGTTAAAAAAATGTAGTGGATTTAGTGGGCAGTTATATAAAATGCATCACGGGATGTGACTCCATCAGTTGCTACTGGCACTCTTATTGGTGTCTAGAGAAAGGAGGTGATTGTTTCTGCTCTGTGCAGGTGACACCACTGCAGGAGTTACATTAATTTTGCAGTGTTTCCATTGACCAATTGCCTGAATTGGGAGGGAACTCAAAACCATACTGAATGAAGAACTGTAGTATTTAGCATGGAGAAGCCTCAGGAAGGACATGATAGCCAACTTACGTTAGTTGGAAGATTGTCATATAGAAATAGAATTGAAATTACAGAAGATATTGTTGGGTTTCAGTGGGTTGAAGCTACAGGAAGGTAGATTTTGACTCAGTTCTAATAATCAGAGGTGTCCAACATGGGCCTTGGATGATGGTGAGTTTCTTTTCTTAGAGACAGTCAAGCAGAGGATGTACAGCATCTTGTTCGTGATGTAGGCCTCATGATGGCAGTTGATCTGGATGATCTACAATGTTTCAGCCTTCAGAGCTGAGCCTCCGAGCTGTTCTGGAAATCCAAGGGCTCCAGAAGCCCAGTCATTGCGATGTCATTCTGAGTTATACTTTGATATTTAGGCCAACCAGGCACCTCCTAAGCTTTCCTCTGCCCCTCTCAACTCACCTTGTCCCTTTTATTCCTCATTGGGGAGCCAGGGAAGAAATCAAACTTAGAAGTATTTGTGGAAGGCTGAGGATTAGTATCAGCCACATCTATAGAATAGAAGTGTTCTACACTGAATTCTTTTGGTATTTTTATAGATTTTATTTTTCCTTTTTCTCCCCAAAGCCCCCCGGTACATAGCTGTGTATTTTTAGCTGTGGGTCCTTCTAGTTATGGCATGTGGGATGCCACCTCAGCATGGCCTGATGAGCGGTGCCATGTCCACGCCCAGGATTCAAACTGGCGAAAGCCTGGGCTGCTGAAGCGAGCACGGGAACTTAACCACTCAGCCACGGGGCTGGCCCCTCCACTGAATTTTAAAATCATTGTTTTTACAGAGAAAACAGTAAGGAAATATTTTGTTTGAAAAATTAAGATATTAGGAGATTTTGTAAATCAGCAGTGTAGCCCAAGAGGTTAAATACTATTCTCTCTTCTGCAGTAACCACATTTAAAGATAAGAGAGATTCTTAATAAAATTTGATAGGTTTTTTAAATGGATGTGTTGGTGACGTTTGCATATATAATGCAAAATGAGAGACTGAGAGAATAAAGGGTGCTTTCTTCAGCTGTTGGTAGAGGGTAGGGCTGTAACATTTACATGCACTGGTCAGCTCAGGGTGAAGATGTCAGACAGAAGCATACTGCTTTCATAGTGTAGAGCTTAACAGTCTTTTGGGTTTACAGACTTTCAATCCAAAGCACAGTTATCCTCAGAGCTGCAAAGCTTTCATCAGCATCTCTTAGGCTACTATTTCCAGCCCAAGAAAAGGCGAATGGAAACTTGTTTTCGTAAAGACAGCATCTTCTGCCCCCAACACACATTCCCAAGCCTTGACCAGACCTTTGTCTGTGAGGAGGATATAAGAGCTTATCCATTCTCTTTCTTTTTCTTATTCCGAATAACTTTAAAACTCTTGCTTTTACCATTTGCCTAACAATTTCAACTTGCTATTCAACATTTAAGTTAAACTGAAGATGGGTCAGAAAATGGAAGTGATTTTTAAACCTTAGCTGAATTTGTCAACAATTGCGTTTCAGTCACGTCAGCATTCCCTGCTTTAAATATTTCCCATTCTCACTCAAACACCCTTAATCTCTATAAAACAAACAGCACAAGTGTGTCCACCGGGCAGGAACAGGTATGTCCACTCTGCTATTCCACATCCCAGTTGTCCCCTCCTGGGCAGATCAAAAGTACTTTATTTCTCCAAATTCTGTCATTTCCCTTTTCTTAACCCTAAAATTCTCCAAATGCCTCATTTATAAAATATTTACTGAGCTGACATTTCATTAAAAAGATGAGGCAAACACTCTGGAAATAAAAGAGTTCAGTATCTAGAGTCAAGAATAATTCTTTATCAAAGAAGTCCCCTCATCCATCCAAGAATCACCAACCCATATTTTGAAATTTATGTCAAATATACTAATAGTTTATAGTTGTCTAAACAGTACCCTAGGAAGTAACAGCTCTGATCATAGATTGCTGCCAAAAGGACAAGGCTGTGTCAGAGTACCTTGTTCATATAGGACTCTGGATTTTTACCAAAATCTATCATACCTGGATCAGCAAAGCAGTGCTTATATGAGCTTAGCCTGAACATGAAAATATCCTTTGATAAAGAATAAGGTGTTTTCATGCAGTTCATCTAAACTGAAGTTTTTCGGCACTGAAAAAAATCTTAAGCTATTTTTCTTTTACGTGTCACTAGTAATGAAGAATGGATGGACGCAGTCTGTCAAGAGCTATTTTTTCATTTAGCCATAGCTAGGAATCTCTTTGGGAATCAAAGGACATAAATGGCATAATCCTTGCCCTTCAGGAATTTACAGTTGAGTTAGGAACCCCAGTCTGACATTGCAGAGTAATAAAGTTGGAGGTTGTGTGCTGATAACTGTCAGTGCAGCAGGAGCTCGGAGATGGGTCCGACTGGGAATGGCTGCAGCTTTACATATGCTTCAGAAGATAGAGCAGCACAAAGAGATTGGATTGTATAAAAGTAAGGATTTTAGCTTCCCGAAAATAACGTTGTCTTTAATCACTTTTACTACAGAAATCTTTAAATGACTATCTTTTCCCTTGGACTATCATATACCTCACGATTATTCTGATGACCACATGAATCTGCCATTCAATAAATATTTGAATAAATAAAAACATGTATATATTAAAAGTTTTATAAAGATATTAGTTGCTCTACAAATGTAGGTGTAGTATAATAATACAGCTTAATATTTATTGAGCAGTTATTAAATTGTAGGTACTGTATTAAGTAATTTACAAACGTTATCTGACTTAATTCTCACTATAGTCCTACGATGTAAGTATAATTATTCCCATTTTGTAGGTCAAGACATAGGCCCAGTACAGTTCGGTAACTTGGCCAAGGTCACATAGCCAGTGAGTCGGGGAGGTGGGATTTGAATCCAAATCTGACGAGTCAGTGCTCTTGGCCCTTCTTTAGTCCTCTACATTTTCCAATTATCACTGCTTATTAAAGTCAGATTCTTACTAGTGGGTGCTATATCTAAAAGTTAAGTTCCCCATTAAAATCGCCATGGTAGAGGACTGTTCCAAGAGCTCTTAGAGAGTTGCCCCAGTCCTTTTTATCTAAAAAACTAGAGGCAGACAGTATAGTAAATGCTCATTATTCTTGATTGGGTTTGAAAACCATCCAAGCAATGGCTTAGGAAGGATCTTGAAAATATGTGTAAAGCACTTATTTAAGGTGTTTGTCACCATTTACGATGAAGTCGCCTTGTGCTAGAAATATGCTTTCTATTGTGAATTGCTGCCACCAGTGCCATGCATTTAGCATTTACAGAACTCTCTTCTTGAAAATCAAAAGCTCTGCAGATTACACATTACACATGGAAATTTAGAGAGTAAAAGGCATTTTGCATCAGCAAATATCATATATTTTGACACAGGTTTGGAAATGAAGATTTGCATGTTTAGTTCAGAGACAATATTTGTTGTGCAAAATATAAATACCAGGATTGGGTTTAGGGTATGTCCAACATCCTATGTTCAACAAGAGTGAAATCTTTGGGGACTAGGATTATGTCTTTTTTCTTTTGGCCCCCTTTTCTTCCGCGCCAAAATATTGAATGCCAAGCACCCATATATGCTTGTTAATTGATGCATTAAACTGTATATAATAATAAGCAGAGATAGCAATGTTTGGAGAATGTGCCTATAAACTACCCTCGGCCTCTTAGGAAAATCTGTAAAAGTTTAATATTCTGCACACCAGGAATGGGAGAGTTTCCTTGGGTGGGAAGGAACAAACCAAGAAGGAACAAGCAGAGTTGTGTCTTGTGCTTTCATAGGTTATGGAACAAGCTTTGAAGTAGAACACGTATTCATTGATTTCTTAGTTTATTCATTCTTTTGTTCATTAAAAAAAAAGGCAGTGAGTAAAATGTTAAGAAATGTAAGTAAAAATTAATATGTAAGAAACTAAAACTAGTATCGGTGTTAGCACAAGGTTTTCTCCTTTCCTGACACCAAATTGATTATAGTTTAACCTTCTGGCTGCAATTCCCACCTCTTATTTATTTATTTATTATTATTATTTTCCCTGCTTTTATCTCCCTAAATCCCCGCCAGCACATAGTTGTGTATTTTTAGTTGCGGGTCCTTGCAGTTGTGGCATGTGGGACGCCGCCTCAGCGTGGCCTGATGAGCAGTGCCATGTCTGCGCACAGGATCCAAACCAGTGAAACCCTGGGCCGCCAAAGCAGAGCGCGCGAACTTAAGCACTCAGCTACAGGGCTGGCCCCCCCACTTCTTATTTAAATGAGAACTATACGGTTAGAGATTCTGAGAGGACAAGCATTTCACCCAATATAATAACAATGAATAAACCATTAAGTAAACTGTTTTCCCAAGGAAGAGTAATAATTTGATGTGATTATCATATGGCAGATTAAGAAAAATAAAAATGCTGACTTTAGCTTTTAGCTGTGCAGATACAAGTGCCTGTAAAGAAAAAAAAAATCAGGAATATGTGATGTTCTTTTGCCCCCAAATTGCTTTCCGGATGAGTATACACCACTCAGCCCTGGTGGGAGAGTGGTTTATTTCTCACTTCTGGTCCTTTGTCATGCGAGTCTGTGCCTAGAGGCAGGATGCTACTGCTGGACTCACTTGGTGCTTTTTCCCAGGCGATGACCTCACTATTTATGGGGTCGTAATGCAACGGTGGAAGCCCTTCCAGCAAGATGTGCGCTGTGAAGTGGAGATAGTCCTGAAAGCTAATTATGTCCAAGTAAATAATGAGCAGTCTGCAGGGATCATCATGGATGAGGAGGTCCGAAAGGAATTTGAAGATTTTTGGGAATACCATAAGACTGATCCTTTTGCAGGTTTGTGATTAAAGGTATAAAACTGATAATTATTAATGGCATTTTGTTCTATAACAGTTAAATATGACATCTGGGATTGGGGGCAGCTTACATGCTGCATAACTCAATGATTGAGTTAGAAGAGTAGTAGCATTAGGACCTCTAGCCAGTCTCCCTTTCAGGCCCTTTTCTGGCACACTCTTTTCTATTTAGAGATCTTACTAGGAAATTAGGCTGAATTCCAAGAGATTTTCCATTTCTAACTATTATTTTAACGTCTTTAATACTGCCAAAATAATTTCAGAGTTTTCTACCTTCTTTACCAGTCAAATATACAGTTCCTCCTTATATAAGCAAAACTCATTCTATTATGAAATCTCATCCTATTAAAGCCGTTTTCCTTTTCTGGTGTACCTTAGATAATAAAGACAGCTTCACACTATTTTCAATTATCACCTGAAGATTTAAAAATATGGAATAAGTAGGAAAGAGATGAGAGTTAGAAAGATGCAAAAAATAAGCTTTGTCATAGCAGCAGAAATTTTTGACAGTGACCCTAAGAGGTAATTACACAGATGAAAACATTACAGCCTTTGGGTTCATAGACTATTGTTTATTTAAAAATCCCAAACGTATAAAACACCAATTAAATCTTCAAATGTCTGTTTTCATTCTTTCTTGGAGGCATCTTCTGAGAATAATAAACCGAAGCCAGTAATAGACTATTTCTAATAAACTTTACCTCAAATACATAGTGATTATTCTTAAATTACATGCAGAACTGGACAGATACCATTTCATAGAATAAGGCTTTCATTTGCCTAAATATAGGCAGTTTGCTTTTATTTCGTGGGTTGATTTTGTTTTTGCTTGTGTGTGTAGCACATATGTAGTGGTTCCTGATCATGCATTTATCTGATCTATACAGAGAGAACCAAAGGTTTCTCCACTGTGACTTTATTAAGCAAGCCCTTTGAAAATCATATGTATTTTTAAATGAATTTTTTTACTTAAAATTGTTTCATACGATCAGGTCCTTACAAAATCTGCAACTCTTCCTTGGACCATGGTCACTCCTTATTAATTGCAGTGCCACAGCTCAGCTCCATCTAGTAACAGTGAAGGACGGTCATCATCCAGTGCTCTAACCAGACCATCAGAAGTGCTCTGTGCTGGTGACTAAAGAGTCCATCTCGTTTTAATTAGAAGGCTATAGCTGCCCAGCTCATTTACTGGATAAAAGGAAGAAATAAATATAATACCCTTGTGAGAAATCTAAGTAGGAAGACAAGGAGAAAATGAGACAACATTTTTTGTTTTAGTGTGAAGGGATTCTGCTTTCTTAGTTTCTTAAGTACCAGTATCAGCACACTCGCTTCACCATTTCAAAGCGTGTGTGTGTGTGTTGGGGATGGGGTGAGGTGGGTGAAGGTGGGGAACTGGATCCAACAGGGCGTCTTCATTTTGCTAAAGACAGAGATTACTTCACTGCTTTGCTCTTGGAGGTTGACCTGCTTCATTAAGATCTGATACTGTGGTTATTGACTAGGAGGAGCCAAAGGTTTTATTCTGATCTACATTGACCTCAGGGATCCCTTGACCCTGGCACTTAGATGCTGGATAGAAACCCAAACATAGGGCTTGGGGTCTGTTGGGCCTTCTGAACCCACTCTGGAGTGACTCAGTTATCTTAGATCTGAAAAGCTCTCTTCATTGGGGTAACTGAGGGCCATGCCACAAGAGTGGGTGACTAGGCCGTAGCCACACTTTTAACATGGTCTAGAACCAGAAATTTGGGAGGGAGGGGTAGGGGTAGTAGTCAGTCTAATGCAGTCCTTCCCCGAAGTAGCCATGGGAACTTCTCTTGCCACAATCCAAGGAATTGAGCTTCTCAAAATTAGACAACAAATTTAGGGTAATGGCCCTTCTCCCTTTGCTTTTCTCTGGTACCTTAGACCTGCCTTCATAGTATCTTTTGTATTGACTACAATGTAAGGAAACCAAGATCAGAAATAAGCACAAGTAATATGGGTAATATAATAGTTAACAGTTAAGTAGCTCCTACTGTGTACCAGGTATTGTATGTTCTATATGCTGTACGATTAACTCCTTGATCCTCAACAATTCCATGCAATACCATTATTATGTCCATTTTCCAGATAAGGAAATGGAGGCAGAGAGGTTAAGAAACCTGGCCCCAGTCAGACAGCTAGTAAGTAGTAGCACTGGGATTTGAATCCAGGCATCTGACAGAGCCTGTGCTTTTTACCACTGAGATATGCTTCCTGTCAGCACGTTAGTCACTGAATCCACCTTTACTCAGGGAAGCCGGCTCTTTAACAGTTTTGGCTTGGACATGTCCCAGGTCAGTTGGCCTACTGGTAAACTTGCTTGTTGAGCCTATTCCTTCTTTTCATGTGTAATCTCTCGATTCTGATCAGAATTTACCTACCTGCTGGCAGGTCTTCTTAGCTGCTTAGATCCCAGAACTTTCTTCATCTTTTTTCTCTGGCTTTTTACCTCAGGAAAGGGAGGGATTCCCTCCAGCAGTTAGTGAACTTCCATTCAGGATTTACTTATTCTTTTTTATGGTCCCTTTTTACTAAAAGGCTGCTTTCTTCACCATTTCTGCCATCCCAGGTCACATGACCATGGCTTAGTTGCCACTGAGTCAATTTTGATTCATTACAAAAAGTAGCCTTTGTGTATAGGGCTGTGAATTGTGGAGGAAGGCCCTTTCCTTTCAAGCCTTTGATGGTTTACCAGAAAAGCTTCTGGAAATAAAATCATCAGCTAAACTAGTACCTGTACAATTATCTTCCTCCTGGAAAGAGCTATCACTGAAACATGAATACCAACTCAGAGATAAAAATAAATGTCCTGAATCATACAACTTCATTACCAGCATGTGGATACTAATTTCTGGTAACATGAATGTAGACATACAGAGTGCCATCAGAGTAGTGAACTCCATATAAGTTAAGACAGACTCAGGAAAGGCTTGTTGGAACCTCCTGGGTTCTAAGAGCCTCTCTTGGTTGATTAGGCCAGTGACCGAATGAAACACCTACCTTAGTCATGGATGGGATAGGCAGATTCTCAGATCTGGTGTTTTGACATTTCTGAAAACAGAATCTAAAACAGGGATATTCTCTTATTTAAAGCACACGATCAGAAGGATCTAAGACCTCCAGTTTGGACTGCTGGAGTTGTAGTTTATAATGATCTTAATACTCTGATATCCTAGTAACTTATTCTAATAAAACAGAATTTACCAAACAGCTCAGAGCAAATGCTGAATGGCTTTGCAGGGTGGGTTTATTTTACTTCTCTTCTACCTCTGGAGAAGCTCCATGAGCTCCAAGTACCTCTTATATTTAAAGGTTACTGACTTATTCTGAGATCGAGCACCTTCCTTTTATTTAGGCAGTGGAGTAATTTTACTGAAATTACTGCACAAAAATTGCAGCTGGTACTGTTTTTGAGGGATAATGTTGGCCTATTCAGGTAGAAAAAGAGATTCCTTTCTGTCCCTTCTAAAGTATTATAAACTTATAGAAACTTAAGCAGGTAGCACCCAGGAATAAAAAGCAGACGTTTCATCCCAGGGCATTAATAAGAAAAGGACTTTTAGGAGCAAAACAAATATATTCACTCCTTTTAGTCATTTGGAAATAGTCCTCTTGATCATTTTAGATGGGAGTGTGTCTCTAGGAAGATAGGATAGGAAGGGACATTTCAGTTAGGATTTCTTGAAAATTATTGGTAATTTCTGACCTTTCTGCCTTTCCTAGGAAGGAATGAAATATTGGCCAGCTTGTGCCCTCAAGTTTTTGGGATGTATCTAGTAAAGCTTGCTGTGGCCATGGTGCTGGCTGGTGGGATTCAAAGGACCGATGCTACAGGAACACGAGTCAGAGGTTAGTACCTATTTAAAAATTTTGAGAAATATTAACACATACAAGGAGAGAAGCCAGAATTCTTCTTTCCTGAATAAAAATTTCTTGTTGAGCTTTATTTTCCAAATGTTATCTTTTAAAGCTGAAAGCTGTCTGACTAATACTTAGTCTAGCATCAGGAGCTACTTTCTAGAATTTGTCTTTCCAAAAAGAAGTCCTAAGTTTTTCAATGAGTGTGTGTTTTTGCACCAGCCTATAAGGGTGCCACAAAATAAAATCTTTATGTTTCTATTACTGTCTATATTTTTCATTGGGTCCCCTGTCTCTCTTCAAGAGGAAAAGATTAGAAAGAGTGCTTTTTAGTGTCTCCAAGTCAGCGTCTCTCCATCTGTGAGTGTCAGTGTGTTTCTCTCAGACTGCCGCTCTCAGTCATCTGCCTGCTGGTTCCCCTTCTGCGGGTAGGTAGCACATATGCCATCTGCCCTGAGGTGCTGCTCAAGGTCATGCGTTCAAGCAAAGATCACTCTAAGTGTGTAATTATGTCCAGCTGGCAGAAAGCTTTTTTGTGGCTAACACACTTAACTGACCTGAATCTGGCATAGAGTATGTTTATTGTGGCCCTCATGTGGCCTATAATAACCAAAGTCTAAACCAAAAGACTAAAGGGACATTATTGTAAATCAGGCTATTAGTAGGGACTCTAAAACCATAGAGTAGAGTATAGAATAGTAAATATAATAAAGTTTATGTGTATTTGTATATTGTATGTTTTGATCACCTGCTGCTTGCAAGGCACGCTGCTAAATGTTGAGCTTAAATGGGCGTTTATTAATATATTTAGAAAATACTCAAATATTACTGAATAAATTTGATCAGTGAGATAATAGATACTTTATGTTACATTTGAAAAATAAGAGTAAGGGGCTGGCCCCATGGCCGAGTGGTTAAGTTCCCCTGCTCTGCTTTGGTGGCCCAGGGTTTCACTGGTTCGGGTCCTGGGCATGGACACGGCGCCGCTGGTCAAGCCATGCTGGGGCGGCATCCCACATGTCACAGCTAGAAGGACCCACAACTGAAAAAATAGACAACTATGTACCAGGGGGCTTTGGGGAGAAAAAGGAAAAATAAAATCTTTAAAAAAAAAAGGAAAAATAATAGTACTTGGATAGATATTTCATTAAACTACCAAAATTTTCATAAAAGGAAAAGGTTTTCACTTAACTGTTGGAGTCATAAGTGATTTGATATTTATAAAGCCCTTACAAAGTTTCGAACACTTAAAAAAGTGCCTAAGTAAAAACAATAAAATATTTATATGGCTAGTATGGAAAGATTTAATCACAGCAGTTTGGTATTTAAAAATAGATTAAATAAAATCAGTAATATTATAAGCCAGAATTTTTAAAAATGTTAAACATAGGCCCAAACATCTGGAAATGGCACAGAAATCTATTAAAAGAATTTAGATTTTAAGTGTCATATTCAGAAATCAATTAAAGATTGTTATTTATGATGACAGTTAACTTTTCTAAAGATATTCTAGTTAAAGCCTTCCTCAAATGACCTTAAACAAAAGCATTATATAAAATATAAATTGTGGTGGCATTCCAAGTGGACCATTTTCTTTTTGATTAATTATACTTACTTATGAGTCTTTTCATAGAAATGTAAAACTTTACATTATTTACTTTTTTCTAGGTGAATCTCATCTTTTATTGGTTGGGGATCCTGGCACAGGGAAATCTCAATTCCTCAAATATGCAGCAAAGATTACACCGAGATCTGTGCTCACCACAGGAATTGGATCTACTAGTGCAGGTATTTTACATGACAGTTACAATTAATTAAAGATGACTACAGAAGCTAACACAATGTTTTTTTCCTTATGAAAATCAGTACCTGTAATAGGATAAATTTCAAGCTGATTTTTGAGTTACTGCCAAAAATTGAAGGGAATATGTAGCATTACTTTTGTAGCTCTACAAAAATATTTTAAAAGCTCCACCTTCAGTTAAAGTTATTTTCCAAAAACTTATCCCATATTATCTTTTGCATCTTAGTTTTGAATACTATTCAATTTTCCCATTCTCCAGTGATCAACATCATACATACTTATGCCAGAAAAAGTATGTATCATCTGGCATTTGATGAAGACACAGCAAACAGAGCACTGAAAGAAATTAAATAGGGGGAAATCTCACTTTACAACAGTAGATAGAAGGGGCCAGCCCTGTGGCCGAGTGGTTAAGTTTGCACGCTCCACTGGGGCCGCCCAGGGTTTCGCCGGTTCAGATCCTGGGCGCTGACATGGCAACACTTGTCAGGCCACGTTGAGGCAGCGTCCCACATGCCACAACTAGAAGGACTGCAACTAAGATATACAACTATGTACTGGGGGATTTGGGGAGATAAAAGCAGAAAAAAAAAAAAGATTGGCAACAGTTGTTAGCTCAGGTGCCAATCTTTAAAAAAAGAAGTAGATAGAAGGTGTAGAGCTTAAGGCATTTCCATGCTCATAGATCTGGTGGGCAACAGTAGCTCTACTGAAAATTCGTCTCAGTATGTGGAAAGCATACTTTCATCATTGTGGAGCTTCATTCATACATTGTAATGATTCTTCAATAAGTAACTGTAAAAGCCTTTGCAGGGGCTGGCCCGGTGGTGGAGTGGTTAAGTTTGCACGTTCCACTTCTGCGGCCCAGGGTTCACCAGTTCGAATTCTGGGTGTGGACATGGCACTGCTTGGCAAGCCATGCTGTGGTAGGTGTCCCACATATAAAAATAAAAATAGTAGAGGAAGATGGGCACGGATCTTAGCTCAGGGCTAATCTTCCTTAATAAATCAGCCTTTGCAGATAGAATGTCAAGATTTGATTAAAAAGTGATTTTAGGAAAAAATTAGTTAAAAAACCTGTTTTGATGCCATTTTGTATTTTTATACCATTTTATTGGGGAAATAGTTCCCTTACTCTTCTGTAATAGGCCCTTGGTTTCACACATTCTACAAATGCTATTTGCTACTTCTTAGGGATACCTAATGTCCATGGCCTGTGCTCAGATTTCTTATGAGAAGCTTACACCTGAAAACTTAGCAGAAAGCAGCAAATGCTCCATTAATGGTCCTACATGATGAGAAGCTCCGTTCTAAGGGGCTCGCAGGTTTTGAAATATAACTAAACAATACATCAAGCACTGACAAGAAGGGGTTTGTGGATTGAGAGGAGTGGACAGCTTTAGCATACTGGAAGGGAAGCAGACAAGAATTTATAAAGAACACTTGACGTGCACTTTAAAGTTCTTATGACCCACTATTAGAGTTCTGTATAAAATGATATCAACAACAAATAAAGGTGTTTCCCAAGTAATTATGTGAAATGTTTCCTAAATTAATTATATGGAATGCCAAGAAATGAGTCCTAGCTAACTTGTGGGCTACTAGTAATTTCAGAGTACTGGGACAGTTTTAAAGTGAATGGCTGCTGATTCACTGTTATTAGCACTTTCTCCTCTTTTTTTAATGCCCAGACAATAATCCAGATATGAGAGAAAAGACAGATCAAGGGAATATAAGTTTTATAACTGTAGAAAACTTACTGCTACTTCTCATCTACCCAAAAGGCCAGACTAGAGCCTTTCTTCAAACTGTGTATTACAACCCATTCGAGTCATAAACGTCAATTCAGTGAGTCAAAACCAGCACTTTCAAATGAAATACAATAAAAGATATCAGAATATAGTACACACAGTAAAGCCGCACTATAAGGTGCATTTTCATGAAAATTGTTAATGTAAACACATACTTGTGTTACGGGCTCATACTTAACTTCTTTCAAGTAAATTTTTTTACTATGGATTACAGTAAAAACTTTTGAAAACTGCTGCTATAGACTTTCCTGGTAAAACCAGAAACCCCAAATCTTAAAACCAGAGGGTAAGAGCACATGGAAGCCTAGGGTTACATAAGGTTTTAAGTGAACAAAAGCGCGAACGCCTCTCAGACTTCCTGCATCTGTTGTCAGCTCCAGTGATATCCTCACTCCCTCGCTTACCTGCTTGTGTCTTCCATGGCCTAAGTAATTTGTTCATGTTTACTTCTCAGGACACAGCTATTTACTTGGTCAAAAAGGGGGAAAAAAAATTTTAAACCTTCTAGCTATAATCCAGATCGTGTCTGTTAATGAGGATAAACAGGGAAAAAAACCGAGGTGCTACAGTTTCTTAGTTCCTGATGTTTGAACTCTAAACCTTTCTATTTTAATTTTAACTTTTTAAAAATTATAGTACCATAAAAATTTTAAATGAGGTAAGTTTTTAAATCTCAAACTTATGTGAAAATTGGCTGTCCATTTATAAATTGATGTAAAAACCTAACCCTTTGATGTCAATACAAACCAATCATAATTAATCCGAATAAAAACTCAGCAGTGAATTGCTTTATTTGGTAATTTGGCTTATATATGCTTTATTTCTAATAAGCACATACCTTGTTCCTATTATATTAATCACTGAGCTCTTTGTTGGAAAGTTTTACTTTTATTTTCATATTTTAACATTTTCTTTTAATTGCAATTTGACAAAAATGAAATTTTCTTCATATAGTTTTAACAGTCGGATGTATTTTACTTTTAAAGTCTATGGACTAGTTAGTGGACAGTATTTTAATAATCTTGGTATATTAAATTTAAGAGTTTAACATTTAGCAAAATTTTGCTTCACAAATTCACTTTTCTAGAATGACAGGAAATATATACAACTTAGAATCCACATTCAGACAAATGCCCTTTTCCCTTCCTCAAAATAAAAGCTTTAAAAAGTGCAGTATAAAAGTTTTAGATATGAAGGCACTGCATAACTCTGCATCATATGGCTGATGTCTTGCTTAGCAGCAAGAGTAATGAGAATATTCTACACTTAATTTAATGGAGCATAAGTAACTTTTTGAGGAAGGACCTAGCTCTCATCAAAGAAAAAGAACCTTTTGGCCCATTTATTTAATGCATTCCTTTCCAAGATTGCTTTTAAAAAACTTATCTGGAAAGGCTATCTAGAATATGTCAACCACAAATATGCTTAATATTATTCTGCATGAGTGTCAGGGGATATGGAGAAAAGTACTATATGTGTGAAAATACATATATTTCCAAAATAGTAACTTATCTATTATGATAAACTAAATATACCTTTCCAAATCCACTGTTTTTATTTAAATGCTGCCAACAACAGATGATCTGTCGAAAGAATTTTAAAAAGTTCGTAAGTGTTTTTATAAATCTAATGAACAGATCTAAGTCATTATAATCCCCTATTCTTAAACTTAAGGAGTTCAAATCTGCTTTTGACCTGTTGAATTCAGTGGGTAATAATGATGTATGATTCAGGGAGTGTTCCGAGGTCCTGAACTGTTATAAAAACAAAAACCATAGCCAGAGGACCTTATAAACAGTTAACCACATTTGTTATTATCTTAGAAACCACACTGAATGCTAACATTACATGAACTGTAACAGCAGCCATAAGAGGCTTCAAGGTGGCCTGGAAAATCAGATCCCAAAGTTCTTGGTAGCATACACTCGACTTCAAATCCCTTCTCTAAGGACATGCCAAAAAAGAATGGAAATTTGTCCCTTAAATTAAACCAAAATATATGCTGTAACAGGAAGAAACATGTTAGTTGAAGTGAACGTTATTCTTTCAAAGGCCCGTTAAATAGTGGTCCAAAGATTACTGTCCAAGAGGCTAAAACATCTTTACAACCTGGCCTAATGATTCGTATTTTTCTTTATAAGTGCTTTAATTACATATAGAGGAGAAGAAAATAATATATATGTTTTAATCAGATTAGTTTTGAACAAATAAAATAACACATTAGAGAAAAAAATTACTTAAAAATAGTTGTATTTATATTCCACAATTTGCTCAAATACTGGTTTTCTTATAAACTTTCTACAGGATGTTTTTTAAACAAATTCTTCACATTGTGTCTTGACTATGTACTTACGGAATTTCAGGGAAATAGTTCTGTGTGTTTTTATAGCTTAATTTTTACTAAAGGGATGGCAGGTGGTCACATGCAGTCCATGTGGGATTCTAACATGACATTTAGTGAGTTTTCTGATGTGGACCATCCCTTCGATGCTGAAGGTAATGCATCTGTTGAAAGAAGTGATTGTAGATTTGGATTACTGCTCTCTGCATCTTCCAGTTTTTCTGTGTTATCTTCCCAATTAATGTGGAATCTTGTGACTCTGGGATTAGATGCCAAAATGTTCCTTTGAAGCTAAAGGAAGAAGGAAAAATATATAAATGGTAATCACTAAGAAAGTTAGATCACCATATAGAAATAGGAGCTTCACAGAAGGATTCTTTATATTAGTACTCCTAAAGGGCTAAGTTCATATGCAAAGGTATAAGTCAAATAAAGTATCTTGAACATAACTAATAAACAAGGACTAGGGCTGCAGCAAAGAAATTATTTTAGCCTAATGGAAACAAGATATGAAGAATCTGAGGCAATTCAACCAGATCTTTTAGTAACCAACAAAATATCTAACTCCTCTATATTTCTGTTTCCTACAAGGGAGAGAATCTTCTTTTTTGAAGGCAAAGGCTTCAGAGGATGCTTTATCTGACAAACCAATATGCTCTTTAGATTGATGTGGTATCTCTTCAGTAATATTTTCAAGCAAAATGAAAAATTTCCCCCAGTATAACCTCTTATTATTAGTGGTTTCCTACCTTTTTTTATGACTCATTCTTAAGAGAGTATTCTAGTTTCTTCTCTTTTTACTATATAAGGTACCATACAGGTAACTGATAAATTGGATCAAGAGAAAGTCCCACACCAGGATAAGAAACATTCCAGTCTTATTATCACAAAGGAGAACATTCCATTCTACTCCCATGTAATTTTTCTTGCATGGATGGTCTGGCAGATAGATCACTGTGTTCAATCTCACAAAAATCACTAGTAACTAAACTGTTACAGTTCTCAACGGAAAATCATGAACTACTAAGTATTTTTCAGAATACTGAATCATGGATTTCAGCTTCTCATTCAGAAGCTAAGCTGTTTTCCATCACCAGAAATATTTCAGACCTTTAGTTTAACCTCTAAGAATAGCAGGTAAAGCAAGGCATATAGGTGTTCTGAGATAACAGTGTACATATGCAAAACATAAAGCTTCCTCCTACGATTTTGGGAAGAGCTACAGACAAAAATATTATTGAATAATCATTACAACAAACATGAATTTGAAGTCCTAACGGTTGAAATGAAGAGAATCATGATGTCTGGGAAGTGCCATACAGACAGCCATAAAGCAAGTCCTGTTTCTTACCAGAGGCCCTTTCAGTTTTCTAAATCACCAGATTCTGAAGGTGCCTGACCAACATTAATTACTAAGGACTCACCTGGAGGTGAGGTTTGAAGTCATCCATAGTGATGGAACAGTGATTCGTTTGCCCAGTTGGCACAAGGACCTCAAATTTATTTTGTCTGAAAGCCATTTTGATGGTATACCATGAAATGGCAATTGCTCAAAAAATTGTATAGTAAAAGTAATGAAAAAGGAACAGTCAGAAGATTACCTTAGAAAAGTCTGGTTTTACTGGCGGATTTTCCCTTAATTCTGTCTCGGTATATTCATTATTTACATAATAGCCAACTCTAATAAATTCTTGACCTCGATAGGTGCATGTAATTAGCACAACTGTTACACCTACGGCATCTGCATCTGGAATGAGTCCTGGATTAGGTGCATCAGCCTAGAATAATTTAGAAAGAAAAGAAACACATCACAAAAGGCTGTTAACTGCAAGTGCAACTGGAGTTTTGACTACATTGAACATCATCAGTTAAGGGCAGAGCAACAAAAATTTGGAAATCATACAAGGAAGGCAAATGCTTATTTTTGAGATTGACTTACAGGCAGAAAATACAGTTCCTGTGTTTCTCCACAGTATACCTCAGTGCCCTGGGCACTTGAAAGCATCCCTGCTTCTAGAGGAAAACAGATCTGCCCACAGCATGAGGTTGTTCATGGGTATGCACTATTCACTTACAAAACCTTTTATAAAATAAAGCAAACAGATCAATAGTCTTATTGGTTCTTTTTCCAGTCACAATTTTCAGACCTAAATTAGTAAATATTCAGTTGTTCCATGCAGCCTAGTGGCAGCAAATGTTTACTATCCCAGTTCCCCTCTTCTGCCCAGGATGGCCTTTCTCACACCTACTCACCCACCCCTCACAGATACTCCAAGAGTAAATAGAAAACGAAAAGTGGAATGGAAATAGCTATATGTTTTCAAAAAAATAGTAATCCCCCTATTGTGAATAATGAGTTTGCTGGGCACTAAAATATAGCATTAGCTGTTTACACCATACATACTATGGAAAGTCAATGAAGGTAAAGATTGTGTTAGGCAGATGTAATCAATGACACTGTTTTGAATCAAGCTACTGTTAAGCTGAACCTTGAGAAATGCAGAAGGTGAATTAAGTGACCTAGAGGTGGCTAAGAGCATGAGTGAAGGGTAGGGACCTGTCCATGGCCGGGTTCAGGACGGTGAGGAGGAGGGTTGGAAGGAGGCATAGACTGAGGGGATGGGCGGTGATGGTGAGGCATCTGAGTGTGACCTGAGGCAGCCTTTCTGAGTTGTAAGTGCATGAAGTCTTAGCGGATCAGCTTACTCCTTCCCAGACACTAAGGAACATCCCCGAGCCTGGAGGAACACTTCAGCCAGTGCCTTAGCTTGGGAATACCCCTGGCTGGCATTCTCAATGAGGCCATTATCATCAAAGACTAATGAATACTGTAGACCTACCACATGCAGATGACATGAAACGGCATAAAATATCTACCTAGTCACCTAGGCTAAAAACCTCAGTCCCCCTCAGCTTCCCTACCTCCCACATCTAGTCAGTCTCAGCATTTCTCATCTCTGAAGGCTGAATTTGTCTCTTCATCTCTTATCTGGAATATTGCTAAAACTTTCTAACTGGTCTCCCCCAGCTCTAGCCTATTACTTGCACTGCTGTCAGCATAAGCTATCTAAGTACAGATCCATCCCTTCCCCTTCCCCAGGTTTAAAACTTCAGATGATTACTCCATTTCTAAGGGATAAAAATCTCAGTTCTTTAACTTATTTACAAGGCCCTTCACAATTTGTTTCTAACCAAACATCTCCATTCACTCCCTTTAATTCTACACCTCTTACTCTTGTTCTACAATTACACAGGTTCTTTTAAGATTTTATTTTTTCCTTTTTCTCCCCAAAGCCCCCCGGTACATAGTTGTATATTTTAGTTGTGGCATGTGGGATGCCACCTCAGCATGGCTTGATGAGTGGTGCCATGTCCGCACCCAGGATCCAAACTGGCAAAACCCTGGGCCGCCAAAGCAGAGCATGTGAACTTAACCACTCGGCCACGGGGCCGGCCCCTACACAGGTTCTTTAAAATGCAGTGATAATCTTTCCTACCTCTGCCTTACACATACTGTTCCCTTCTCCTGAAAGGTCCTTCCCTAACATGCTCAAAAATCCATCTTTTGAGGTTTGCATCAAATGTATCCTCCTTAGACGCCCTTTCTAATTCAGAAAGGAGAATTAATAGTACTTTTTTATGCATTCATATTACTTGACACCAATCCTCTGCTGATGTATGTCCAACATTCTAAGTAAATGTTTATCCTTCAGTCTTCCCTGCAGTTCTAAGCCTCATCCAGGGCAGGAGTCCCATCCAGTTTCTAATTTCAGTCTGGCACAGCTCTGGGCACACAGTATATACTTAGTATTTTGAAATTCATTCATAACTTAGTTCCTGTCCTGGAGTGGTTTACAATCTCTCTGGAGAGATACCAGAATGGGGACACAGGGCCTGCCCTGAGAATATGCTGCTGTCTTAGAGATCCTGTGCACCCCTCCCCAGGGGGGTTAGGTTACTTCCAGGGCACCCAAAGAGATTCTGATGTACCCAGAAGTGGGTGGAGAAGGGAAAGAGGTAATCAGTACTGCTGTGGGAACTTTTCCCCCATATTGCTTCCCATCCCCTCAGCAAATTGATTCTAGGCATGTTTGTGTTTTAAAATTTGTTTGCCAAAGGATTTGGCTTGAGCAAATTCAAGCAGAAAAACCTGCAGGCCTCTCAGATCATTCAGGATGAAGAAGTGATAGGCAGAGATCTGACTCCAACCAGCAATACCAGGCAGATGTCTGGACATCTTCCTGCTAGCCTTTGACATACTCATGAGAAAGCCATGTTTATTCAGAGGCAAAATCATGGCAGGCCAGGAGAATACTACAGCAGTTTGTTTAAAGCACAAGACAGAACTGTATTTTAGTCCCTCTCTGCTGATAGCGGTGGACTTTGTGAACTGCACAGGCTGACCATATGATCTAAATCACCCTGTGCTTCCTCTGCACTCTTTGGCAACGTGCACTGATACCAAGGTAAAACCACTGGAAAATCACTAGAGGGAAATACTCTTGAATAAAATTTTTTTCTACAACATAAGGAGTGTTCTTAATAACACAAACACATACAAAACTTTTAAGATTTGTTTCAAAAATGAGATTTAGGTTAAAGTTTTTATAGTAGCATAAAAAGGTACATCACTACTACATGTCAAACCAAGTTTCTTACTACATCATGAATTATCATCAGTGAAGTTCTCCAGGCTTGTAGGACAACGCAAAAACTGCTTCTTTATAAAAGAATTTCAAGAAGCTAAGAGAATAAAAATTAAGTTCTAATTATAGAAATAGAGCACTGTTTGTCAGTGAATTGTACTTAACTGCTCTATTCCTCAAACATTCTTAGGAGGTAGGACATTATCCACATTTTACAGATGACTGAGTGACTGAGGGAGGTTAAGGAGCTTGTCCAAGGTCACGTGTGCCTAGTAAGCAGTGGAGAATTTGAACCAGGTCTACCTGTGCAGTCTCTGGTATCCACCTTTCTCACCAAGGTTATGCACGCGCACAACTCAGGTTAACAGCACTTTACTAATTAATGTATTTGAGCTCTCCTTAACCATTTGTTTAGACAGAGTAAATTATTTGTTACTCTTTAGTAAAAAGCACTAAGGCTAGGAGACCAAGACTCTGAATTCTCTATTTAGGAGAGGGGAGGGACAGTAGCAGCTCTAGAGATAGCACATGTGAGGGGTTCTTGGCCCGTATCTGATGGGATTATCTGACCAACAGGATTCATTTAAATTGGTCCCATGGGTGATATAAGAAAAAGGGAGAGCAGGGATGGGAAGAGTTTATTTTCTTTCTGGAGGGAGTCCTTCCAGTGAATTCTACTTAACTGATAGGAATCTGTCTAGAAAGACTTGTAACGAAATTAATAATAGGTTTTTAAAAACCAACGGCTAGTTACTCTTTGGACTGTTATATTTCCTTCTAATAAGCATGGATAATTGGGAAGTGACACTAGTTTTATACAAAATGTAATATGGATTAAAAGAAGTTAACACTTTTGAATACAGAAGACGATGTCTGAAGCCTTGGCACAGACCCAAATGCTGTCTGTAGTATCCAAGCACATAATTTATATTAGAATTCCCCCTCACAAATAATACAGTAGAGGATTTGTAACAGTAGTCTTCTATAAAATGTATGGATTAGATACTTTAGTAAACCACTGGACTTCAATTCCAATCACCCGAGATCATGCAGTAAATCTCTATCTATACATATAAACTTTAACCTAGGTTTAATTACTGATTATGCTGCTGTTGTTTGTTATACCATCATCACTTCTAGCGGCTGAAACGATAAACTGAAGGTGCATATTACTAACTATATCAGTTAGTAGTATGCATTTTGAATCCATGTTTTGCGCTGCTGCACAGCCACCCCGAAAGCCTGATACTAAGGGACTATTCACAGGAAGATCCCCAAATTAACCACCACGTATGCCATGACCCAGTATAAGGTTTACTGCACACCGTGCAAACCCTGTAGTAAACATCACATTAACATCTCTCAGCACACAAATCAAGAGGTGGTGCTCCTTTATGACAGGAAGACTTCCTCAAACATAATAGAAGCAGATAAAAAGCGAATGCAGCAGAACAGGAGTGACTTAACCCAAAAGGAAGGGGATTCAGACCATGATAGATAGTCTATTTAGAAACACATTTGGCATACATATTTACCAAGAATAATCTTACCTGAAATACAAACATATGCCTTCCCGCAGGAACAGGGCCCACTAAAACAGAGTCTAAAACTTGATCGTATTCTTCACTTTCTGCAGAGCCCACATAGATAATTTTCCATTCCAAGTCTAGGGGTTAGAAACCAAAACATTATTTCATATTCAGTAATTTCATTACGAGATGACATCAAAGACCCTTTTAATGTCCACTTAACCATTTACTGGCTGCTAAAATTGGCTTCTCCTAGCAGAAAATCCAAAAAGGCACTAAACTGCTCCTTAAAAATTTTTAGATTTCATACCAAAGTTTCTCAAAGTGCTCTTCTGTCAAAAACTGGTCCCTGGGCAGGTCTCCTCACAAAGAAACCAAAAACTTGGGAAATGCCTTGTCTTAAGGATTCAGAAAGCACACTGGCAAAGTAAGTGTTCTGAGACATCCTTCAGTAAAGAACACCAGTAACGTTAATCCAGTATTTCCCAAATTTATTTGGCTGTACAATCCCTCCCCCCTTTTTTCATATGTCATGTCTTAACAACCTACTAAACACACACTTTGGAAGGGCTGCCCCATGCTATGTTACACAGATCGAGATCATCAAAGAGCTCCAACATGGAAAAATCATTTTTAGCAAACTTCCCTCATGGCTCAGAGGGGCTTCAGCTCATCCACTGTTAAAGGACCACAGTTGGGTTTTTTCCTCATGGTACCACTTCATGTTGTACAATCTTTAAATCAGGAAGAGGAAACCAAGGATCCTTATACCACTTGACACAATAGAGTTTAAACAGTGGGAACAGGCACAAGGAGGAACAAGACACTCTCAAGTGCAACACAAGACACACTGTGTAATTTGGGCATTCTGTGAAATTCAGATTTTATTGAGCACCTTTTACATTGTGCTCTTTGAAAAGAACCAGAGATGAGTAAAACGACTGCTCTTGTGAAGGAGCCTCCTTTTTAGTAGGGCAGGAAGACAACTCTACAAATACAGATCATCTCTGAGACCTCCGGGTCCCCTTGGGCTGTTGAGCATTGTGCGGTCTGCCTCTTGGATTCACTCCCAAGACAACACCCGCACTTCTGGGTAGCTAGTGCCACCATGTGTTGCCTATTTTTGTGTAACTGTGTAGATATTTCTGTTCTATAAAAAGGTAACAGAAATAGTACAGACACTACTTATTCATACTGCATTCTAAGCTGCAGTTTATTGAACTAAGAGATCCTTAAGGCTTATGCTTTTTTTTTTTTTTTGAGGAAAATTAGTCCTGAGCTAACATCCACTGCCAGTCCTCCTCTTTTTGCTGCAGAAGACTGGCCCTGAGCTAACATCCGTGTCCATCTTCCTCTACTTTATGTGTGGGAGGCCTACCACAGCATGGCGTGCCAAGCAGTGCCATGTCTGCACCCGGGATCCGAACCGGCGAACCCCGGGGCCGCCAGGGCGGAACGTGCACACTTAACTGCTGCGCCACCGGGCCAGCCCCTATACTTTCTAAGTCCGTAGTCATTTTCCGAGGATCCATTATGTATGTCATGGCTCTGTCCTAGACCTAGACCACTTATATTTCCAGCTTCCAGCACATTTCCAGATGTAGGGTCCTCGAGCTGACATCTCACAATATCATCTGTTTGTTGATGAAGCAGTTTGAATACCTAGTCAGAAGGAACAGCAAATTCAAAGGCCCGGAGGTAGGACCATGCTTGGCACGCTCAAGAAAAACCAAAGAAGCCAGGGCTGGTGCAGACTAAGCAAAGGGGAAAATAACCAACTGGGGGGTGGGGGGGGGGGGGGGGGGCACGGCCAGATTATGCAAGGCTCTGAAGGCTCTCATAAAGACTTTTGGCTTTTACACTGAGTGGCATGGGAAGCCATTGGCTGGTTCAAGTGGAGGAGTGACATGATCTGACTTTCACTTTAGAAGGATCATTTTGGCTGCTGTGTTCAGTATAGACTAAGAGGGAGGAAGAAACAGGATATTTCAACAATTGAGGCAAAAAATTCTGGTGGCTTGGACCATGTGGAGCCATGGGGGTGAGAAGCAGATAAATCCTGAAGACAGACGCAGCAAGAGTCATTTTTTTTGCAGGGGTTGGGGGATAGAAACAATCAGGAGTTAGTTTGGGACATGTTAAATTTGAGATATCTACTAGAAATCTTGAGATAACGAATAGGTCTGGTAAAAACTTGGAAACTGTCAATACGTAAAGCTTTAAAAATAGGGGAGAGTCCTAGGGAATGAGCCTTGGGGCTCTCCAAAGTGAAGAGGTTAGGAAGATGAGGAAGAATCATAAAATTAGGTTATACAACTAGTGGCCAATGAGGGAGGTAACCCAAAAGCCAAGTGGAGAAACTGTTTTAAGAAAGGAGAATGGAAACTACTGAACTAGCCAAGTGAGGACAAGACTGGGAATTGGCACATGGAGGTTTGCGTAATATCTTGGTCATTTTATATGTATTTGTACCGCTATGTATAGTGCTTTTGGCCTCCTAATCGGTGTAAGTTAAGTTGGCATTTGTGGTCTGGCATAGGAACAGTGAGGATTTGTAAACCTACTTTTATGAAATACCTGCTATGTGCTGGGCATTGGTCTTGCCACTTCACACTTGCTGTTTAAACCTCAACAGCTTTATCAGATGGATTTAAGTTGAGGCTCTGAGAGCCTAATCAACCCAAATTGACACAGCTGATAAATCTGAGTCAGAATGCAGGCTACGCCTCTGCAATTCCTAAGCCTAGGCGCTTTGCAAAACCATAACTAGGAGGGTTAATTCTTCCCTTTCCAGTGCTCAAATGAACAGTGGAATAAAGGAGCTTCATTGCAGGGGGGATGCTGGTGAGAGTGCAGAAGCCATGGCGAGATGATGCACAAGTTGTAACTCAGGGGGCACCTGTACCTTAATTTTTATGCTAATGGCATGCTTGCTTTAGCTACCAAGTTAAAAATCCTCAGTCCTTATTTATAAATTAGCATCAGTTGTTTTCTTAACTTTTTTTTTTTCAAACCCAGCTTTCATTCTCCTGCCCCCATGTATTTGAAGGAGGAAGGGGTAGGGTCAGGTGCTTTACACAGTTTATCAGTTGAAGGAGTTTCTTCATTTATTTAAAAAGTTAACTAATTGTTTCATTTAATCATGGTAATCCCAGCCTGCAAGTATCTCCATTTGTGGTGGGAGTGAGGGAAGTCACCAAGGGAATTGTAAACTAATTATACGACTTGGGAAGACCTGTGGTCTGGTGGAAAGTATGTAATCTTTGAGGATTAGAACAAGCCTGAAGTTTGAAAGTATGAAGCAGCACACTCCATTCTGGTACATTGTAAGTATTCAACTGACAGGAGCGATAATTATTGATACTGATCAATTTAAAAAACAAAAACCGGCTCCTTTCAGCAGAGAAGCAGCAATTAACAGAAGGTATAACAAAGGTAGCAGGAAGGTCAGTCAGAGCTTGTACAGGGTTGGTGACCATCACATCCAGCACATCCAGGGTCTCCTATCTCCCAGACGACAGGAAAGCCTCTCCTTAAATCAGTGGATAGGACAACAAGCCACTGATATAAGCCTTATATTAGAAAAAACTAAATTACCTGAAGAGCAAATACTCCTCAAGGCTTTTTCTGAAGCAAATCTACACCACTTTTAAAGGAAAGTGAAATATTGGGGGGCTTTTGACAAGTATGAAAAATAGTGGCCAACCTCTGGTTTGGGACTTGAGACAAAATTATCGAGTGAGAATTTCTCTTCAGAATGTTCTGTAGTTTCATCTCAAGAACAGATTTTTTAAATGAACTGCAGTATAAAAGTATGGAACCTATAAGAAGCCTTTGCTAAGTAAACTCAACTTCCTTAATCCACACAGCCTCTAGGTGGAGTACACAAGCACAGCACCTTTTTGGAAGATTCCTTTGCAGCTTCGGTATGACTCAGCTTAAACTCTTCCAAAAATACTAAATAAATGACCAGTATAAATGCCCTGGAAAGTGAGGTGTACAAGCAGAACTAGGTATATTCTTGACATTAGTACTGTAAAAACTCTCATGTGATTCAGCTGAGTTCTGAATAGGTCCCCGTTAAAAATGGAACACAGTTCTGCTTCCATGAATGGCGGGTTTCAACCATCCAATGTTGACGCCCTGTAACGACATCCTGAATCATGTCATCCTTGTTCAGAACTACCCCCTAAAATGGAAGGCATCACTTGAGAAACATCTGTCATTTGAAGAACTTCCAGTACCTAAAACACTATAGTATAAGTTAGAATGGACTGGTTTCATTCAGTGGTTTCTGTTGCAGTCACCCATTTTTATATGCAATTGGCAATCAAAAGGAAAAGTTACTGACTGTTCGGTATGAAAAATGGGCCTGGTAGCTGAAATTCTTATAGTAGTACTATGGGAAAGTAATGAAATGGTTTCAGAGTGCTAAGAAAAATCCCGTTCAATTTTATTATCAATGGCCTATTTAGAAATTAGTTTAATAAGTGAATCCTCTTTCAAAATGTGCCCCACATATATGTGCATATATGCTTTACATATGTATTAAAACTGAGAAGAGCACAAAGTATTAATTATGGTTACATACAGGAGTGAGATGGGTGAAGGCATTGAGTACAGAGAACTGTTACTTTATATATGTCTGTACAACTTCTAAAAACTTTATTACAATGAGCATGTATAGCTTTTATAACTTAAGAAGCTACCCTACATAAAATACATTTTATAGAGATTAAAAACTAATTTTTAAAGTGAAAATGCTTTACATGCCATTAGAATAATTTTAAATGCACTTTGTTAAATATACTTGTAAGTCCAAAGAAGTATGTTTCATATTTAATTGTAAAATTACCATTGATGAAGTTAATCGTTTTTCCCCTCAAATTTTAAAAATGAAGCACTGGAGTATTTTAATAAAATCTAAGAGAAGCAAAGATAAGACCTTGGCAAGTTTGAGCTTTCTAAATATTTATTAGTGCACGTATTAAAAAATTTATCTTTGTGAAGACCTTAAAATGAAGTTAGAAAAAATAGTAAAAATTTTTGCATTGCCATGAGGACTTTACCTTTTGTTTCCTAGCCCACTTTTGTGTTTTATGTTCAGGGTGTTTGGATGTGGAGTTATTTTAATTAGATTTCAACACGTTCTTGAAGAAAGTCTTCTTTCAGACTACTTAGAAGTCAGTGATTATACTTAAGTATTTTACTTATTTCTGCTCTTGGGTTAAATGTAACTTTCTAGCTTAGCAATATTTTTCTTCCTGAGAGAGAAGAGAGAAGATTTCAGTCATTACGGAAAAGGAGTCCACGCAGGTCGGGGCGAGCCTGCGCGCCAGCATCCGCGGGCGCCCCGAGCATCCCGGGCGCCGGCCGAGCAGCACCGGCCCGCGAGCCCCCGCGGCCCCCGGCAGCGTCGGCGCCCGGCCCGCGGCGCCGAGGGGCCGAGCCTGCGCCCGCCTCCCCCGCTGGTTGGTCGAGGGAGCCAGAAATCAGCGCGAGGACAGCTCGCTCCCCTCCCCGGCGCGGCCGGGCTCGGCCACCGGGAGAGGACTGCGCTCGGCGTCAGCTCTAAAAATGGATTTGCCTGGCGCTCGGGGGCAGGAAGGTGGGCAGGCGGAGCGCCGCGCTCGTCACCCGCCGAGAGGAGGCGGCGTGACGCCGGGTCGGTGGCCCAGTTCTCTCCTCCGGGTAAGATGGCTCCGCTGCTACCTCGCCGGCGCGACCACACGCGAGCCTCTCCCTTCCCGGTCTCCGCGCCGGGGCCGCCGAGGCCGTTCGCGGCGCGGGGCCAGCCGGGCGCGATCCCCTGCAGGCGCCGCGGGCGCGAGTGCGGGTCCCGCGACCCGCCCGCCCGCCAGACAAAGCTGACAACATGGCTACCTCCGCTCGCACAAGTTCCTCGCAAGTTGAGCTGCGGTGGCGCCCCGGCTGCGGCCGACCCGCGCGCGCCTCGCGGCCGGCGTCCATCAACTTCAAGTTTCCCTCCGCCGAGCCGAGCCCGCCGCCCGGCGCTGAGTCCCGGCCGCCCGCCCGCGAGGCCGGGCCCGGGAAACTTTAACGTCTGCAGCCCGCAACTGACAGCGGGCGGCGGGCTGGCTCCCGACTCACCTTCAGACAGGTCCTCGATGCACTCGAAGGTGATCTCGAACTGGAACGGGTTGTAGAACGGAGAAGGGTTATCCAGCACCACTACATTGTTCACCTGAACCTTTGCCATATTTTGAAAAAAACACAAACAATGGGGACGGGGCTTGTTGCGGCACAATAAAGTCCAGCGCGCGGCCGCTCGGGAGAGCGCAGACCCCCGCCCCGGCGCCGGCCCGACGTCGTGCAGCGGCGACTTGAGAAACTTTTTTTTCCTCTTTTTATTTACACGGGAACACTCCACAGTGTTTTGCAGCTTTCCTATTTCACTAAACTACAGCCCATTCTGCTCTGATAACTAGCAGCGTTGCCCGCGATTGGCTGCACCCGAGCTCTGACCCTCCTCCTCCAGCGAGGGCCTCGGCGGCGAGCAAGATGGGCTCCTGCTCCCGGAATGGACTCGGAAACTTTAACTGCGGCTCCACCTGCTGGTGTGGATTAGGACAAAGGCGGAGAACAAAGTGAGTGGAATACGGGCTGGGAGGCCCGCGCGGAGGCCGCCGCCGCCGCCGGCGGGGGGAGGGGCGGCACAGGCCCCGCCCCTGGGCCGGCGGCTCCTATTGCAGTGCTTCGTGCGGCTC